>NW_003519977.1:0-10211 GCF_000190715.1 Dictyostelium purpureum | reverse complement strand
TATCTATATATAAATTTTTTGATATGCTATAAATTTAAAATAAAAAAATTAATAAAATGTTATAAAAAAATAAAAAAATAATTTAAAAAAAAAAATTATAAAAAAATTTAAAAAAAAAAAAATGAAAATCCAAAAAAAAAATTTAAAATAATTTTTGAGCAGTTACTGAAATTGAGTACTATTGAAAAAAAAAAAACAAAATCTTGTGATTATTAAAACTAGTGAAATTTTTTTTTTTTCTTGGGCCAAATAATTTATTAAGTTTAATTAAATATTTTATTTATTTATCTATTATTATTTATTCTTTTTTATTTTTTTTTTATTTTTTTTTATTTTTTTTATTTTTTTAATTTTATTCTGATATATTCGAATAAATTTATATCATGACTTTTCGAAATCACATATAAAAATAAAATAAAGAAATAAACTAAATATTTGTTTGGGGGATTTATTTAATTAATTTGTAATTTAAATGGGTGTAAAAAAACAAAACAAAACAAAATAAAATAAAATAAAACAAAACAAAAAAAAAATAAAAAAACAATAATTTAAATTTTAAGTGTAATATTTTTAGAAATAATTAAAATTTGAAGAAAATAAACTTGAAAAAAAAAATTAAAAAATAATGGTAAACAAACTAATTTATAAATAAATGTATATTTATACAATAGTTACACTTTATTGCTGTTGTTGTTGTTTAAATGTATAAGTAGGTGTGTGTTGTAAGATAAATTATTTTTTAAAAAAAGAAATGAAAAATGAAAAAATTAAAAAAAAAAATTAAAAAAAAAAAAAAAATTTTAAAAAATAAAATTAAAAAAATAAAAAATTATTTTCAAAAAATTTAAAAAAAAAAAAAATGATTAATTTTTTTAATTTTATCATAATTTGGATAAATGGAGTCTTTTTTTAATATGAATATTTAATTAATTGGCAGTTTTTTTTATATGTCCCTTTTTTTTTTTTTTTTTTTTTTTTTTTTTTTGTTTTTTTTTTTTAAATGAAATCTTAGCTTTATCGTATTTAATTAAATTAACAGGTTTTAATCGGAAAAGATGTTATATTCTTAAAAAATTATAGAATGCCATTTTTAAAATTTAAAATTAATTTTTTTTTTAAAAAAAATGGAGGTAAAATTTTAATATCGAAACTATTTAATTTTATAAATAAATAATTTTTAATTTTAGATTTTTTAGTTTTGATTTATTTATTTAATATTTTTAATTTCTAAAAAATTTCTAATTTTATTTTATTTTATTTTTTTTATTCAAACTCTTTCAAAAATATGACCCCACAGAAGAATTAGGTGGCTAATCAAATTTTATCTTGCCCTGACTTAAAAGGACTATTACCCAAATGCATAAAATACTCTGTTTCGTGTACATCAAAAAATAGAATTTAATTCAACATTGTTATCGACTTTTAAATCCTAACCATGTTATGTAAACAGTTTAAATAAAAATAAACAATAAACAAATAATTAAATAGCAAGTAACTAAACAAATAAAATAAAAAAATTATAATTTATATATTTTTTTTTTTTTTGTTTATTAGTTTTTATATCTAATCTCTTTAATTGAGCCATCTGGGTATAAAATAAAACAATGGGATTGGCCTTCGCTTATACTGTAACTTTGCAAATTTATATTTGTGCCACTTTTTCTAATATTGTTGGTATTGATATTTTGAAATTGTGATGGTATTAAAGTTGATACTAATTTACATCCTTGACCAATTGTTTTAAAATATTCTCTTGATCTATGTTTTAATCCCCATATTTCTAAAATACCTCTACGGCCCAAATATATTACTAAAAATGTACGTGATTGTATAGCATTTGTTGATTTCTTTAAAAGCTTTCTAGGTATGAAATCTTCTAAATCCTCTGATTCATTGGCTGATGTGTTTTTATTATTATTATTATTATTATTATTGTTTTTAATATCAATTTCTTGATCAGTTTGATTTTCTTCTGTTACATTTATAAAACCACATTGACAATCACGGTATCCTTTCCATAGTTTTACTATTAAGCTATTAACCAAATCTAATAGTAGTACACGACCAATATTATCAGTACATACGGCATATCTCCCACTGGGATCACGTAGTATTGTTTGAATTTCACGTTTATAATCTGAAATTGCCCAACGTTGTAATAATGGTACTGGTCTTTCTTGTTGTAATTTTAATTGTTGTTGTCTTTCTTGCTCTTGTTGTTGCTTTTCCTGTTGTTGTTGTTGCTGTTGTTGGGATGAACCACCGCCCCACCAGTTTTTGGCATATGAAAACATTGCTGTAGTTAAACGTGATGCAACCGATGATATCATAACTGAAAATGTTGATCCACCATCTTCAGTTGGATAGTAGTATGATACCATTGGATTACTACCAACTGCCACTAATCTTACCATTGATTGCTCTGATGTACTATATGGTAATGCTCTGAATGGTGACCCTAAAAATGGTCCACAAAATGTGACGTCGTTGACTGTATCTACCGAACTTGCCATAGTCCACTTTTTATATGATAGGTTATTATTTCCGCTATTTGCCCCGCCCCCGCCTCTTTGAATTTGATTAAAACATACTTGAACTACAGATAAAAAGGTTATACCGGATATATTTACAATTACATTATCGGGGTATATCAATGTTAGTTCATTAACATTATATTTTTGTATGTGATTTATTTCTCCAATTGGTAATGTTGGACTATTTGAAACTTTGATTTTTAAAACTGGTTTATTATAAAATAATTGAGACAATAATAAATTACCTTGCTATAATAAAAAGATTAAACATTAGTAACTATGATTAAACTTGTAACAATAGTATTATTCATAAGATTCTATTTACAATTGAAAAGACCCTTAAATAACCAGATGCATAACCAATGCCAATAACATAGCTTAGTTGTGGCAAATCTATTGGTATAAATTGAATTGAAGTAATTCTATCGGTTCCATTCTGTGTTTGGTGGTCTAGTGTGATGGTCGTTCTCCATTCATTAGAGTTTGCTCTTTTTTGTAATACCAATGCTAAACCAGTACCAATGGCACCATTGCCGCCTCCACCCATTACCATTATCTGTCCATCTGATGTTATATCTGCCGACATTTTAGATAACCAGTTATCAACTTCGCCTGATGAAGTCGATGATGGTGATGTTAAAGTTGGTGTTGATATTGGTGAAATGATTGATTCATTTTTAATATCTGAATATTCAGAGTCTGAATCCTCATCACCATCCTCATCCTCCATATCTTCATCATCATCATCATCATCATTGTCATCATCTCTACTATACTTTGGTTTTGGTTTTAATTTTGGTCCTTCATTTCTTGTCAAAGAATTGCTTTTATAACTATCTGAATCCTCATCTCTACTAGTTGTCTCTTCAGAATCATTATATTCATTTGACACCTCTGTATGATTTAAAATTAATTTAATTCCATTTACATCGATTTTTCCAATTGGTTCTATATGAAATAAAAACTGATCCTCCATAAAATAATAATATATATAAATTAAAATTAAAATTAATTTGAAAAAATAAAAAAATAATAAAAAAATAAAATTTTTTTTTTAAAAATAAAAAAAAAATAATTTAAAAAAAAATAAAAATAAAGAAAAAAAAAAAAAGATAATAGAAACAATATTTTAGCAAACAAAACCCAATTGCTCTCTTATTATCTAAACACCTTTATTTATACCAATATGTTGAATTTAAATATTTTCTTTAATATTAATTTTTTAATATTCAAAATGAAATTTCAAGATAGATTCCCATTTTTTTTTAAAGGCAATAAAACAGATATGCAATAAAATCAAAACTCTTAACAGATACAACAGAATAGATCTAAGATAAAACCAGTTCAAATAATTTAAAACGAAATATAATAAAATAAACAAAAAAAACCCTAATTAATAATTGTAAAACAAAAACAATAAAAAAATATAATAATTAAAAAATAAAATATAACTTTTTATTTGTTTTTATGATCTTTGTACAAATTAATTGGCCATCATATAAAAATTTAACCTGACACTATTTTTCCCAAATATTGCTGGTATGTTTTGATATTTTAAATTGTTATAAAAGCTAATTTTTAAATTTAAACAAAAATAATTGAATTATTACTTTATTCTTTTTTTTATTTGTATTTTAAATACTTGTGATATTTTTTATTTAAATTCTGTGTATCTTCAAACCATTTTTTTTCATTTATGGAAATCATCGGTACATTTTAAATTATAAAATTAAATAATATTTTTCTAATTGTTTAGTGGGTGTGTGCATGATTTAATAATTTGGATATTTGAAAAAAGGAAATTAAAATTTTAAATAAAGAAAATGTAAATAAAAAATTTTAAACCAAATGCATCAGAGTTAATCATTTTAAAAATGAAAACTTCTTGTTGTTGTTTATTTTTAATTAAAAAAATATTGGCCTGGTTGAACCAGTCGAGAAAATTTTTTTTTTTTTTTTTAAAATTTTTATTATTTTTTTTTTTTTAAATTTTTTTTTTAAAATTTTTTTTTTTTTTTTTTAAATTTTTAAAAAATTATTTATTATTATTTTTATATTTTTATATAACATATAAAAAAATGAGATTATTATTACTTTTATTAGTTTTATCGGTAGTAGTCTCCGCTACTTTTGTTGACCTTAAAAGTGGTCAAATCGTTGTTAAACCAAAAGCCGTATGTATAATATAAATAATAGTAATAATAATAGATAGTATACAAAATACTAATTCTTATTAAATTGTTATTTAATATAATACAGAAACAAAATTCACAATTATTCTTAAAAGGTTCAGTTTTTGAAAACAATGATATTAAAAATATTTATGACACTCAAGTCTCAAATTTAGTTTCAAATGTTATGGGTCTTTTACCATTAAATAGCGAAAATGCTGAATTTGAATTACCAAATGTTTCAGTTTTCAACAAACCAAAATTAAATTTATTCTTTTCAGTTGAATCAGTTTCAAAAGGTTAGCATCTATAGCAAAATAATAATTAATAATAATAATAATAACAATAACAATATAAATTAATAATATTAATAACAATTATAAATAATACATTAATAATTATAATACTAATTATTTTTTTTTAAAATAATATAGATGATTTAGTTAATTCTAAAATTTTAAACTCAGAATCAATGATCAATATTAAATCAAACTATTTCACTCAAGATACAGTTTCAGAATTAAATACCATTGTTACTGGTGTTTCACCATCATCCCATGGTATTCCATCATCAAGTTGGTTAAACCCAACTGGTAAAAAAACCAATGCTTTTGAATCAAACAAATCAAATGCTCCAAATCTTGCCTATTTAGTTAACAGCAGCTTCAATGGTAAATCATTAATTATTTCACAATCAGCCAGCAAGAAATTAGCTTCATCAACTGGTGTCAACGTTGATATTTCAAACGGTATTTACGAACAATCAGATATCTACACTTATTCACTCCGTCCAACTGGTTCATTCTTACCAATTAACCACGTCAGAAAGAACAACAAATTATCATTATCAAACAAAGAAATTGAAACCTTCCTTTACACCAAAGAATTCCAACAATTCATTTTACCATCAGGCTGGAAAGCTTCAATGAACTCTGGTATTTTCTCAGTTTCCGATAGCAATGGTAATATTGTCAAGATCGATTATGATACCTTTGAATCATCAGTCATCCTTTCTGAATTAGCTGCCGTTTTCAACACTGTTAAAATGATCAAATCAGACGCTCACTTCAAACAACTTGCTTTAGATTCAGTTCCAGATTTCATCAGTTTCGATTTCTCATCAATTGCCTCCATTCGTCAAAAAGATGGTGCCTCATCAACCCTCTTCAAATTCGCTTTAGCTATGATTGAACAAACCATCGAATCCACCTACACCCAATTAAGCGGTATCTATGGTGAACGTGTTGCCTGTGAAATTGTTACTCTTGCCCCAACCAGCCAATTATCACAAAACCAAATCGATGCCATCGAAGAAATCGTCGGTGAAAAAACATACGATATTGAAGAAACTCTTCCACATATCTACTTATTACCAAAATTCGGAGATAAGGCCGCTGAAGTTTGTGAACAACTCAAAGCATCATTAAAAGATCTTTCAGTCCAATGTAACACTCACTCTGCCCTTCCAATTCACATGCTTGAAACTGAAATCGAAGATGATACCCCAGTTATCCCAACCAATAACAATGGTACTATGACCCAAACTCAAATCACTAACAAAATTGCCGCTTTCCAAATCTTACTTTTCTTCCCAATCGTCATGACTATCTTTGTCGTTGGTGGTATTCTTTTAATTATGGTCATTAGCTCTGATGCCCAAAAAGATACTCTTTTATATAGATCAACTGAAAGACGTTATTAGATAATTAAATCACATTATTTTAAATAAATAATCACTTTACACAAATAATTTAATCAGAAAAAAAAAATAAAAAAAATTTTATTTTTTTTGTATATATAAAAAAAAAATTTTAAAATAAAAAAACTAATTAAAAAAAACAAAGAGAAAATATATATAAAAGTTTCTTTTATTTATAAATTGTTTATTTTATTAATTGATTATTTCGTTTTTTTTTTTTTTTTTTTTTTCGTTTTTTAAAATTTTATTTAAAATTTTTTTTTATTAATTTAAAATTATTTTCTTTTTTTATTTTTCCTTTTTTTATTTTATTTTTTTTTTTCAAATCAAACATATAATTTATAATTTATAAATATGAAAAAACAAATTAACAATAGTAAAAAAACTGAAGTTATTAAACCAGAAGTTACCAAAGAAACAGTTTCAAAAACTGTAACTAAAACAGCACCAGTAAATTCAAATTGGAATAAAATTAAAGAAAAGATTAAAAATAAAAATTCAGCATACCAAAAAAAGAAAGAAACTAAAGCCAAGTTAAAATCAGCAACACCATACACAAGCACAAAAGTTGAAGAAGTCATTACCTATATTAAAGATTTTGATGAGTTATGTAATAAATATGAAATAGAACCAATCGAATTAAATAGTGATTTAGTTGTACCATCAGATAAAGAATTAAGTAAAATGTAAGTACAAATATTGTTTTGCTTTTATTACTATTATTATTATTGTTACTAATTATTTATTAATTAAATCTATAGTAATGAATCATCATCTTTTTTTTCTATCGATTGTAAAATTATTCAAATTGAAGGTACCAATAAAAGTGCATTAGGTAAAATTTGTATTTGTAATCAAAATGGCGAAATTGTTTACGAAAGAATTTCCAAACCAATGGAGAAAATTATAGATTGCAGAGGTAAATTTACAGGCTTAACAAAAGATATAGTCAACAAACAGGGTGCAGAATTTTTAGAGATTCAAAAACAGGTCGAAAAAATTATTAGAAATAAAATTATTATTGGTCACGATTTAACCTATGACTTGAAAGCATTAAAATTGGTCCACAAAAAGAAGTTATTAAGAGATGCAACTCAATTCCCAACATTTTTCAATCCAGAAACCAACTCTGAGGATTCTTTAAAATCAATAGTTAAACGTGAATTATTATTCTCACCAGACAAATGGGATATCTCAGGTAAAAGAGATACAGTTTTAAATGTTATTCTTTATAAAAAATATAAAAAAGAATGGGAAGCTTTTATAAATAATAAATTTTATGGCAATAAAATAAATAATAATAGTAAATAAAAAATAAAAATAGATTAAAAAAACTATAAAAAAAAAAAAATATTGGTGTATTGGGTGTTATTGTTGTTGTTATTATTATATTTTTTATAATAATAATAATGTTATTAATTTATTTACAATTTTATTTTTTAATATTTTATAAATCTTATAAAACTATATAAATGATGAATGGAATAGGGGTGGAATAAATTAGTTTTAAATGTATATATAGTTAATCTAGAATAAATAGCCTTGAAACTATATCTTTAACCACCCAGTCAATGCCTTCCTCTAAGCCTTCGCCTGTGACTGCACTGCAACTTTTGATTTCCCAATGATGTGTGTTTAATTCTTCTAAATCTAAATACTAATATAAAAAGATGATTAATGTGATTGTTTTAAAAAAGTATTGTTAATTATCCAATATATATACACTTGATATTTGTGCACAACTTAAAGCACCATCTAAATCTTGTTTATTTGCAAAAACTAAAAAAGATGCACCTGCGAATTTCTAAAGAGATTAAAAGTATATATTAATACCAATAGGGCTTCTTTTTATAATATTAAAAAAAATAAATAAAAAACATACCTCCTCTTCTAATAGTTTTTTAATTCATATTTACAGTCATCAAATCTTCTTATATCGGAGCTATCAATAACCCAAATAACAGCATCATTTTCTTCATAGTAATTCCTCCAATAGGATCTTAATGTTTTTTGACCACCTATATCCCAAATATTTAGTTTATATCTAGAAATACAATAAACAAATTAGATGCTTATTATTATTATTATGATTATAATTATAAATATTTACTCTTTGTACATTAAAGTTTGAATATTAAATCCTAGTGTTGGACTGATGGTTGTAATATCTTCACCATTAAATTTTTTTAAAATAGTTGTTTTACCTGCATTATCCAAACCACTGTTTTATTGTGTTGTTAGTTTATAATGTTTATTTAAAAATGGGTGATATGATAGTATTATTATATTTACAGCATTAAAATCCTCAATTCTTTTTCTTTTTGTTTTAATTTTTTTAATACTGTCAATAAACCCATTATTGCTTAAAATGATTGTATGTAAAGTGTTGTAAATAAAATATTAAAAATAAAAAAAATAAAAATGAAAAATGAAAAAATTTGAAACAATAAATTTTTTTTATTTTTAATATTTTGAATGAAATTAAAAAAAAAAAAAAATTTATAAAAATGGGGTATTAAAAAGGAAATCATCGTTGGTATCAAGACTAAACCAATCTAGAAAATAATGTAATGGTTTCTCAAAAAAATTTGGAAATGATGTAAAGAAAAAAAATCAAAATAATAAATTTAATGTTATTACTTAATAAGTATGTTCAATGTTATATAGGAAAATATATTAAAACAAAACAAAAATATAAATATAAAACATAAATAAAAAATATAAACATAAAATATAAATAAAAAATATAAATATAAATATAAAAAATTAATAATAATGGTAATAATAAAAAAAAAAATAATATCCTAATAATTACTCAAATAATTTATTTGAAAAAAATTTCTTGAAGATTATCCTCTGTTACTTGAAAAAAAAAAAAAAAAAAAAAATCTTTTTATTTTTTATTTTTTTTTTTAAAAATCTCGTTTAACAAAAAACAACACAAAAAACCCCCAGGAAAATGAAATTTTATCGAATTATATGATTACGGTCATAAAACTAATAGGAAGTTTTATCACCGTTATAAAAATACCTATTTTTTGAATAGTTGAATAGATAAATAAATAACTAAATAAATAAATAAATAAATATAGATTATATAAACAAAATAAAACTCATACCTCACCCCAATTTTTTTCTATTTTAATTTAAAATATTTTTATTTTAATATTTTTTATTTTTAATTGAAATTATCATATTCTTAATTTTAAAACTAATTTTTAAATTTACTATTGCATTATTTTTTCTGAATCTTTTTTATAATTTCTACATTATTTTAATTTTTATTTCCCTTGTATTTTAATTATCATAAATGGTATTTTTTTAAAATCATTAAAATTTCCTATATTTAAGCAATATCCCATTATCTCTTTTGATTTTTATATGAAAAAAATAACACAGATACCCATACAACCCCAAAAAAAAAAAATAAAAAAAATAAAAAAAATAAAAAAAAAAATAAAAAAAAAAATAAAAATAATAAAAATAATAATAGAAATAATTATAAAAATAATAATAGTAATAATCAAAAGCTTGTTTAATTTAAAAACAAACAAAGAAATCTTATTGTATGTAAAAAAAAAAATTTATTTTTTTGACCCTGTGGCTGCATGTGCACCACCAAAATGAAGAGTATTTTGTCTCTTCCTCAAATTAGTGATATATAAAAAAAATATAAAAAAAAAAAAAATATAAAAAATTAATTTTATTAAAAATTTGTTGTTTTGATAAAATTTATTTTTTTTTAATTTTTATTTTATTTTTTTGAAATTATTTTTGATGTCGATTTCAAAAAACAATTATTATAAT
>NW_003519976.1:0-10240 GCF_000190715.1 Dictyostelium purpureum | reverse complement strand
TTAAATTTAGTGAAGTGCTGTGTTTTCGTTTCGTTTAAATTATTCAATTTTGATTTTAATCTTTAAAAGTAATAAATAAAATTTTGATTTTCTATTTAAAATTTTATGAAAAGCAAAAAAAGTTAACCATAACATTTCATTCATACAAAATGTTGATTGGATTTTTCTAAAAATAATTCCTGAAATATTTATAATAATATCTTTTAAAATTGATAGTTAGTAAATAATTATTTTTTATAAAAAAATAAATATTATTCTTACCATTTAAAATATTTTTAAAATTTAAAGCTAAGTTGTTTTTAAGGTTATTTAAAAAGTTGTGAAATTTAATAGCTGTATATAATAGAGTTTGATACAAATTGATATAAATTGTTGTAGCTGAATTTATTTGGGGATCAAATAAAAAAGGTAATGCTTTGTTTGAAACCTTTTTAATTAAAAAACACATAAATTTATTATTAAAGTCTTTATAATCTAAATAAACTATATGATCTTTATTTGCTATATTATTATAAAAAATTAATTAATATATGTATTTATTACTTTTTAATAATTATTATTATATACAAACTCTTATTTGATAGTGTTGAATAGTTTTTTTGTACTTCTAATGTTTCACAATTTATTAAAAAACCGCACCATGGAATAAATTGATAGTCACCTCTTTTTAAAGTACCCTGTTGGTCAGTATTTGAATAATAGAAATTTGTTTTGCTTGGATTTGATTTAACATCATAACCTGGTACCTTGTTATAAAATAAATTTCTAAAAGCATCAATATTAGGTTTATATGTAGATACATAAAAGTAATCATCAATAAATCTAATCATAAAATCTAATTCATTATTATTATTATTATTATTATTATTATTATTATTATTATTATTATTATTATTATTATTATTATTATTATTATTATTATTATTATTATTATTATTATTATTATTATTATTATTATTATTATTATTATTATTATTATTATTATTATTTTTGATATAATTATGACTATTATTTGTATTTTTTTTTAATAATGGTTTTAATATATTATTTTCTAAATGACCTAAAAATAAACTGCATAAATGAGTTGAGCATAAAGAACCTTGGCCAATACCAACTTTTTGATGTAGTAGTCTTGACCCATATTTAACATAATGTTCAAAAATATGTTGATGAAATAAATCTAATACTCTCTTTTTTGTTATAACTTGATAAACTGGTAGATCTTGTGCAATCATTTCGGAATTTATCTTAACATTATAAATTGCTTCTTCGAATGTTGGTAAATTATCTAATGAACATGCTTGAGTTAAAAGTCTATTGAATACTTGTTTCTTTTTATCATTTGATATATTTGTCATTATCTTTTGAACAAAATAGTTGTCGTGTTCGAATGTTTCACCTAAAATACTATAAAGCTTTTCTTGATTAATTGTGTCATAACATCTTGTGATATCGATTGAGATTAAATATAACCTTTTTCTTGAAACTAATACCTTATTTAGTTGGTCTCTTATTGATTTAAATTTTTCATAAATTTCATTTTTGGTAAAAACTGATGATCCAACAATATTTTTATTATTTAACTAGAAAATAAATAAATATTAGTATAATTATTATTTAATTGTTTTAAATTTAACGATATTACTTACAATTTCAAATTTTAAAATAGGGAAGGCAAAATCGGCTAATGATTCATTTATTGATTGTGGAAATTGCATTTTTTTAATTGTTGAATCAATAGGATCAAATACAGGTACAACTAATTTCTTTGAACTTGAATTAACAATTGGTCTGAGATTGGACGTCTTTGGTATAAACCTAAGTTTTGAAAAACCAAATTTTCTATTTCTAAATAAATTTTTATTGGCCTATAAAAAAAAAAATGTAAAGTTAGTTTTGCAAATTTATTTGTACATTGCGCAAAATATAATATAATGGGTACCTACAAAAATATTTGAATATACTTTATATAATAAATTTTCAGTTTGAACATTACACAAAGAATACCAATCATATTTTCTGTAGTATATTAAAGAAAATAAATCTGCGCCTTCAGTACAATAAAAGTAATTTTTAATAATTTGTGGCAAAACTTCATCAAATATCCACCATATAAATCTTACTAGATATTCTCTATTCTTTAAAAAGAATTCTTCAATATTGAATTGATTACAAAACTCTAATAATTTTAAACTTGAACCATTTCTTAAACTACCAAACATTAATAAGCCTAAAAATCCAACATAAAAATTAAATTATTCGTTAGAATAGGTTGGTATCTGGTGGGAATAGTAAATATAATATACATAAAACTTTACCTTTATTAAATAGTTTCTGATTATAGTTGCTGCCCCAAACCCTTTTTGGAAATAATTTACTTGTTATAATATTTAGAAATTTGTAAACTATATTAAATGGTATATTTCTATTTATTAAAGATTTTAAATCGATTGCTGTAGACTGAATATTAGTTAGTAAATCTATAGGATTATTTATTGCTACATGTTTTTCGTATAATGTATCAAGTGTGTGTCTAAATTCTTTTGAAAATGATAGTTTTTCGATTATATTTGTAAAAATTGGTAAATTTTCTTTAAAATTACTTTGAATTCTAATATTCTTCGGAAATCTTTCAACCTTTCTAACATATGGACAAAGTGGTGGAAATTTAAAGATATACCATACTAATTTTTTTGAATCATTATTTGTAAAAAATTTATTATTACTATTATCATTATCATTTATATTATCTTTATAATCATTCAGTTGCTTTAAAAATCTATTCGGTATAAAAGATCTTACTGGTCCATTTGAATAAAATATATGACAATGACCTATTATTTCATTGTTTTGAATTTGCTTTGTATCATTATTAATTCTACAGCTTTTTTTAGATTTACTATTAATATTATTGTTATTTTGATTATTTTGATTATTGCTTATATTTAGATTTTTCATATCTTGTTTCTTTTCTTTATTCTCTTTTATTTGTTTTTCTCTGTTTGTCTGTTGAATTTCTTTAATTTTTTTCCTTTTTCTCATCCAGCTTGGTTGTCTTTTATTTTTATTATTGATGTTGGTGTTATTATTATTGCTATTATAATTATTATTACTATTATTACTATTATTATAATTGCTTTTATTTTCTTTTTCTTTTATTAAATTATTTATTCTAATAAATTTTGAAATTGGTATACCTGATATTTGAATATATATATTTGGACTAAAAAATGATCTTGTAAATAAAAATTCATTTTTTAAAATATTTGAAAAAATTTCCTCGTGTCTTTCTATTATTTTTAAAAAAAATGAATTTGATAAAATAAAACCAAATAACGAGTTTGGGTAAATCGAATCGTTGGTATTAAACTGCATTATTATAAATAATAATTTTAGTATTTGAGGATAAATAAAATAAAATAAATTATACATACATAATGTAAAATTGTTGACTTTGAATTATCTAAAGAAATAGTTTTAAATAAATTTATAAACTTTAAATATCCACCACTGTTAATATCATCTCTTTCTCTTTTATTATTTTTATTTTTATTATTATTATTATTATTATTATTAATATTATTATTTTTTTGCGATTCTAGGCTATTATTTGTTTTATTGAAAGAAACGAAAGAGTTTAATAAAAAATTTCTATATTCAATAGAATCTATAGTACTGTTATAAACATTATTGATGGCATCGTCTCTGGTTATTGTTGGATTTAATTCTTCTATTTTTAATACTAAATATCTTAATAGTGTTACAACTTCATATTCTGAATTATTATTAAATACAAGTTTAAGAAAATAAGGTTTTTTGAAAATTGAAGATAATGGTGGTGTTTTTGCTGAGGTTATTGTCGTTGTTGTGCATTGCAATGTCATAATGAAAAATAATTAAAAAAAATAAAAAAAAAAAATTTAAATTGATTTTTTTTTTTTTTTTTAAATTTTTTTATTTAAATTATTTTTATATTCATTGTTTCCATTATGGGCGGTATATTTCAAATATATTATGTTTTTAAATGAATTAGTTAATAATAATTATAATAATAATAATAATAATAATAATAATAGTAATATAGATAATAATAATTATAATAATAATGCTACACCCACCCATGATGAAAACTTAGATTCTGAAGAAGATGAAGAACAAGATGAAGATTTCGCAGATAATAAAAAAATTCAAGCTATTGAAAATGAAAGTAATATTAATTCAATTATTACAACTTCTATACAAGAAAGAAATAGCAATAGGAATACTATATTCATCTCTGAATTTGATTTTAATAAATCATTAGAATTTGTATTAAATTGTAAGTATTTGATATAATAAAAAAATTCATTATAATATATATTATACTAATGATAATACATCAGATATAAATAATAATAATAATAATAATAATAGTAAATCAGAAAATCATTTAGAAAAGAGAATAAAAATAACAAATAATGATGGTACAGTTAGATTGACATCAAATGAATTTCAAAATAATAATTATGAAAATATATTTTATACATCATTTCAAAATATCAATAGTTTTTTAATAAATAATAGATTAAATTGTAAGCAGATTAGTATTTTATTCACAATTATATTAAGTCCAAAAATTGAAAAGATTAGATGTTATTCAGTACTCAAACATATGAAACCAAGAGAAACTATATTGGATCAAGACTTAAAGAAAATTATATCATCTTTAAATATTGTTAATAATAAATCAAAAACATATCCAATTAAAATAGGTAGATGGTTAGTGGAGAATATTGGTTTTTTAAATCAAGATATTTTACATTCACATTATCAATTATTTTTTAATTATTTAAAGGATTTACAATTAGGGTAAGGTTTTTTTTTTACATATCTATACACACATACATCATGGGTTCTTTTTATATTAATAGTTATATTGCTTTAGACGTGTATTTGTAGATATTCTAATAAACATTACAAAGAAATCGGACGTAAAATTATTTAGAAGCAAATGGTTAATGTCAGTATCTAACATTTCAAAATTCAACTATATCCTACCACTTTTAAAAGTTTATCAAATTTTTGATCCTATAAATATTATTTTAAATCAAAAAAGACAAACATCAACAGCACATCCTAAACAATCAAATGGTTTTGAAAATAATAGTTTCAACAACAACAGCAACAACAATATAAATAATAATAAAATAAACTATAATAATGTTAAGAATAATATTAACGAATTCTCTGTAAATATCGAAAATATAATTCTTCCAAATAAAATTGGTGATGTTTTAGAGAATGAATATTCGGCCCATTTATTAAGTTTATCAAGTTGCTATGGTTGGTATAGAAATTAATATATATACAATGAAATAGTAATAGCACTAACTTTTATCATTATTAAAATTGTTTTATTAGATCCATCAATCATTAGGTTTAAAAATTGGATATCAGATATTTTGCAAGATTTGACATTCTCAAAAAGTTCAAAAGATATTAAATCAAAGATTGAAACCGAAAAGCCATTATATAATCTTGTAAAGTTTTTAGAATTTTTTCAAGAGACCATTGAAGACGTAGATTTATATTTAGTTAATTTTCTTAGGATTTGGGACGGAGATTTACACAGAGAGCCAATATTTAAACTTCTATCGCGTATAAACATTTATTCTTTTGAATATTTATACTCCAACTATCTAAAGCCATTACACAAATTATTTTCAGTTATGGACTTTGATTTTAAGGTTCAGGTTTTTAGGTGTTATACAAATTTGCTAAAATACTGGTTAGCAAATGACTGGTTAAATCTTTGGAATCGAAATCATTTTAAAAAACCATTGTTTACAAAGTAATTATTTTTTTATTTTATACCATCTAATTAATATTATGTATTAACTTTTTTTTTTTTTTTAAAAAAATTTAAATTATAGGATTAATAATAATGTCGAATATTATTCCACTATTATTGAGTTTTCAAAATACTTTGATCAGTTTTCAATTATAGCCCTAATTCAAACTAACGATCATCCAATAATCCAACATTATATTTTAGATTTTTATTCATTATCAAGTTTAATTGTTAAAAAGTTTAATTTAGGATTCACAATTACACCTTCAATTCATTTATTTAGAAAACTTTATTTATCAAATCATTCCATTACAATCTCTAGATTAGGTACCATTCTAACAAACTACTCAATAGAGTTCAGCCATTTAAAGGTTAATATTCAAAATTCTGAAAAGTTAAAAATTAAAGAGTTAAAATTTACAAATATACCAAATTTTAATAATAATATCCAAAATATAAATAATTGTTTTTTAGAATTGGTTAAAAATTTATTTAATCAACAAACTCAACAAATTAATTATAATAATAATAATAATAATAATAACAATAATAATAACAATAATGATAATAATGGGAAAAATCAACAACAATCACCAGATAACAAAATTAATTTATCACTTTCAATCTATAGTTCTTTTGTTTTTTTCAATTATTTCCATATTTACAATAATAGAAATAGCAAAAAAGATAATTATTTTAAATTTTTAGATGACATTGGTCATAAAGGTCTATATAATTTTTTAATAAAAATAAAAAACAATTCTTAATTAAGAAATAAAAACAATTTAGTTTTTGGGGGGTATTATAATTTATTAATATTTATTTATCTTTTTTTTTTTTTTTTTTTTTTCTTTTGTTTTTTTGTTTTTTTTTTTTTGTTTAAAAAATTTGAATATTCTTTTATCATCATTATACATATGATTTCTATATTTATAAAAATATAGTTGATCACTTTTCAATTGAAGTTGGAAAAAAAAAAGCTTAAACCTTTTTTTTTTTTTTTTTTTTTTTTTTTTTTATATTGGGTTTTTATAAATATAATACATTTGATTATTATTATTTAAAAAATGGATTATTATTAAAGCTTGAAATTGGTGAAAAATGTGAAAAAGTGGTATTGATGCCTGGTGGGGATGAAATAAAAATTGGATCTTGACTACTTGCAAAATAATGATGATTTGGGTATGATGATGATGAAGAAAAATTCGAAATATTTCCATTGTGTATTGAGTGCAAGGAAGCGTTCAATTCGGTAAGGTATTCGTCGTTATTGTTGAAAAATCCATTTTGAATAGGTTGGTTCGATATTGATGGAGCAATTTTACCCATTGTATTGAGATCGCTGGTCGCTGGTGATGATGAGTTAGGACTACCACCATTTGTTGGTATAGCACCATTAGAATTCGAAACTAAATTGGCAGAGATAATGTTCTTGTTGTTGTTGTTGTTGTGTGATTGATGTAATGACAATGTTGATGATGATAATGGTGATGTATTAATAGTAGTTTTGGTGGTCATTTTACTTGGACTATTACTAACATTACCTATTAAGCTACTTCCACCACTTATACTTGGACTTCCGTCGTGATTGACAGTATTGCTTTGGTCATTAGGTAAGATGATTCTTGAATGAAGGTCGAGGTTGGAGAGGTTGTTTAATGTTTGATTAAAAGATAAATTAAAGTCAAATGATTGATTAAAGTTCGGGATTCCAAAGTAAGCGCCATAATTTGAAATTTGATTGTGTTGATTATGATCAATAATTGGAATGCTATTACTATCGAGATATGAAGTCGAACCAATACCGTTTAAACTTTTAGATAAACCTGGTATTGGTAATAATGGGTTGTTGGTTTGTTGTTGTTGTTGTTGCTGTTGCTGCTGATGATGGTGATGATGATGATTATTGGTAGAGACAAATTGATGGTTACCAATACCATTTGGAGATTGATGATTATGGTGGTGATAAGAATTAACATTTAAATTTACAGTTGAGTTATTTAATTTTTTCATATTGGATGATGTTTGTGATGGGGAACCGCCATTCATGCTTTGTTGTGGAGAGGTTGGTAAGTGTGGTTGAGATTGAGACAAGTGATGATGTGGAGATGTTTGTTGTTGCATAAAACCATTATTATAAAGAGTGCTATTATTTAAAATTGGTGATGTTTCGTTTTGATCTTTTTTAATAAAGGTTTTCTTTTTTGGAGTTAATTGCTGTGGTGATTGTGGTTGTTGAGATTGTTGTGGTAGCTGAATACCATTACTTGAGCCATTTAAATTGGTAATGTTATTGCTATTATTTAATTCGAAGTTACTATTATTAACAATTCCATTTAAATAACTATTGCTATTTGATATCGATGTTGGAGAATTGTTAATTATTGTATTATTATTATTTCCTATTGAAGGACTGCTTGAGAATGATGGAGAAGATATCGGTTTAATATTATTATTAATAATATTTGTATTGGTGTTGATATTATTAGATTGTAAGCCGTTATTATTATTAGTATTGTTGTTATTATTATTTATATTATTAGGAGTGCCATTATTAACAACTTTTGAAGAAATTTTTCTAGTATTTCCTTTCTTTGAATATCTAGAGTCGAAGTTATGATTTCTTGAAAAAGCTCCCATAATTTTTTCTTTTGATTCGGATGAGAGATTTTGAATATCCTCTTTATATAATTTAGTCGCTCTTGCCCATTCTAATTTTAAAACTCTTCCATCTAAAAGTATTTCTTGTTTGGAGAGTTCTTCAAATGCAGAGTAAGCATTCATTTTGTTTTCAAATTCAATAAAAGCGAAACCTCTAGTCTTTCCAAATTTGTTTTCGGGAATTTCACATCTTTCTAAAGGTCCAAATCTAATAAAAAAATGTTAGCGAATCTAAATAAAAGAAAGAAAAATTTATTAAGCTAAAACAATATTTACTTTGAGAAAATATTGAAAATTGAATTAATTGGTGTTGAGTGTCTAATGTTACTAACATAGATGGTGCTTGATGTTCTATCAATTAAATTCGAAGAAAGCGCAATATCGTTCATATTTACAAAAAATATATTATATTGATAATGATTAGATTGAAATGTAAAGATTGCTTATAAATAATAATATAATATAATATAATATAATATTTTTGAAATTTTTTTTTTTTTTTTTTTGTTATTATTTTGTACAAGTTGTTATATTGTTATTAGGTATATATTAAAAAAAAAAACTATTTATAAAATTGGCAATAATATTATATTATAAATAATTTAAATTTATTGTGGGAAGATACTGGTGATATATAAATACAATTTTATATATTATTTCCTAAATATCTATTTATAAAAGAAAATATTAGTATATATAAGAATAATATTATAAAAGTTTTTTTAATATCATTAATAAAAAAACTCTTACTAAACAAGATAATCCTTCATTCAATAAAACAATTTTTTTTTTTTGTATTATTTAGTTTATATTGTTTATATAATAATATAAAAAAAATTATATATATACAAAAAAAAAAAATTTAAATAAAAAAAAAATAATAAAATTAAATAATAAAAAATAAATAATTTAAAAAAAAAAATATAAAAAAATGTTTTAATTATTACAGTTTACCACAATATTATTAAACTGTTTAAATAAAGAGTTGTTATAAGTTTTTAATTATTTTTTATTTTTTTTTAATTAAATATAATTATTATTAGTATTATCTTATTTCTATTATTATTATTATTATTATTATTATTATTATTATTATTTATCTTTACTATTATCTTTATTATTATCTTTCTTTCTCTTTATCTTTTTTTTTTTTTTTTTTTTTTTGGGAAAAAAAATGTTGTCAAATTGACATAACAAAATTAATTAATTTATAAAAAGAAAAAAATAGAAAAAAAAAAACAAAAAAAAAAAAAGAGGAATTAAAATAAAATTATATATATAAATAAAAAAAAAATAAAAAAAATAAAATTATATATAATGTGTTTATGTGGGTGTGTTTATTATTTTTAGTTAAAAATTAATATGTGAAAGCTGTAAATTTTTGTCACATAATATTTTTTCTCTTTAATCACAAATTTGGTTTTTCTTGCTGAATAATGAAAGGTTAACAAAGGGTATTTTATTAAAAATAAATAAATTAAATTGAATTTATTATTTTTTATTTATTATTTTAAATGGAGACTTAAAATATGTGTGTTAGTGGTTGTAGTGGTTGGTATTAGTGTGTTATTTTATGTGTGGGATTTATTGAGAGAGGGTCTCTTTAAATAAAATTAGAGTTTATGTACATTAAAGATAAATATACATATATGTGCACATAAGTATAATATGGTGATATTTGAAAGATTTATCAACTGATACAAGAATTATATTATTAAAATTACAATAATTTTATATATAAAACTGAAT
>NW_003519975.1:4724-10440 GCF_000190715.1 Dictyostelium purpureum | reverse complement strand
ACAAGGGGGTTTTCCCCGGGGGGGGGGGGGGAAATTTACCCCTCTTTTTTTTCGCCCCCGAGATTGATGTTTTATTTTTTTTATAAAAAAATACAAAAAATTTTTTTTTTTTTTTTTTTAAAATTTTAACCGGCAAAAATATTTTTTTCCCCCCCCCCAACAAAGGGGGGGGGAAAAAAACGGTCTAAAGGAGGTATTTTTTTTTGAAAATATAACCAAAAAAAAAAAAAAAAAAAAAAAAAAAAAAAAAAAATTTTTCCTTTTTGTTAACCAAGGGAAAAAAGAAATTTTTTTTTAAAAGGGAAAAATTTTTGAAAGCTTTGGACCATTTTGAAAATCTTTTAAACCTTTTTTTTTTTTTTTTTTTTTTTTTTTTTTTTTTTTTTTTTTTTTAAATACTCCACAATATAAAAGAGAATAGTATAAAATTTTTTTATAAAAAATAACTTTCAATCAAATATAAAGTGGTCTTCAATCAAATAAATAAAAATAAAAATAATATATAAAAATATAAATAAAAAAATAAAAAAAGAACCTATTCAAAATTTATAAAAATGAATGTTGATTGTGATGATAATACTTTGGTCGATTATATAATAAATGAAAATTTTTATAAAGAGCTAGAAATAAAAGAATTTCCAGATTTTACAGAGCCTCAGAATAATGACCATAAAAAAATAAAAATACCACGTAAATCCCACCAATATAAACCACGTAACTACAATAAAAAATTTAAAGAACTAAACTTTAGTATAGTCGGGGGTTTTAAAATACTCACCATAACTGTAGACTCGCTACGTATATCTCAGTCCGAGGTTGCTGAAATTCTTGATGTCAATGTCTCTGTTCTTAGTAGAGCTTTTAGGGATGCTATCTCTAATATAGACCAACTTTCCCATTTGGCTTATAGCAGAAATAAAAATCTTTGGCCATATAGACAAGGTTCAGGAGAAATTATGAATTATGTAAAAAGTAATGCTTTACCAATTCTTGTATTTATTAGAAATTATAAAAAAAAAAATCAAAAAGGAAATTAATCTCTTTACCAAAATATAATTTTAAAAAAAAAAATTAAAATACACATATTTGTTTTTTTCAAAGTAATTTTTTTTTTTAAAATCATAAAAGGCATAACAACAATCAAAATCGAATTCAAAATTAAAAATTAAAAATTTAAAATAATGAAATAAAATAATAAAAAAAAATTAAAATTTTAAAAATCAAAACACAATGAAAGGTTTGTGTTAAGGTATGAATTCTTTTTTTCTATTTATATCTTTTTTTGTTACCTAAAATATTTATTAATTTATTGATTGTTATAGTAATTTCTATAATATATAAAATTTATGTATTATAATTACTAAATCACATTATTTTAAACAATTAATTATCTTTTTAATATGTTTTATATTTATTTTTAATATAATATTCTTTTTTTTTTTACATAAAAATCTATTCTTTTAATATATTTATCTTTTTTTTTTTTTTTTATTTTTTTTTTTTTAATTTTTTTTAATTAAAAAAAATATTTTTTTTTAATTTTTTTTTATTTTTTTGGGGTTATTAAAATTATTAAAATTTTCAATTTATATAAAAATTTAAAACACACAATTACAGACAACCACACAAATACACACAAATTAAAATAAATAATAAATAATAAATAAAAAATAAATATATATTTATTTTTTTTTTTTTTTTAAATTTTCTCTTTATAACACCAATAGAATTTGCATATAAATACAATAAATAGACAAACAATCCTATATTTATATTAGACAATGTTTTTAAAATTAGAACTTGTACCAACAAAGAGTCTTGGTGACTTTGTTTTGGGTATGTCTATTTCGGAAGCTTTGAATATAGTTAAAAATAATAATGTTCAAATTAATACTGTACAAATTATATTTAATGATAATGTAATATTATTTTTATTTTTCTTTCACACAATCTTTTTTCGTTCTTTCATCCTTACACAAACAGCCTTAAACAAAACATAGCATAATATCATAGCATAATATAACATCATATAACATCATAATATGACATCAAAACATTAATAAATTAACTTTAAATTTTAAATATAGGATCCATTAAGTTTAGACATAGTTATAAAATTAATTGATGATGGGGTTTTATTAAGATTTGAACCAAAACTTCAACGTTTAAAAGTTATAGAAATTTTTGATGTCAAGAAATTATCATTAAGTTACAGGGGTTCAGTTTTTAATCAAGAGGATCACACAGCTACATTTGTTGATATTTATTCAAAATTTGGACCATCATACCCAGGCGATTTTAATTTAGAAAAAAGCATTTACCACCTTCACTATCCAGTAAGCATTATATTTTTTACTTCAAAAAATCAAAAATAATTAATTATTAATTATAAACAAAACAATACTTAGGGACTATCATTTAGCTTTAGAATACCACCAGAATTTAAATCATTATACGAAGGAACAGAGCTTCCTGTAGAATTACCAGATGGAAGCACACCATTAGTTGAAAAGATATTTATTTATAACTCTTTACAAATGAAAACACCCTTAATTGTTGTACCACACTTTAATGAAGAAATTATAGTTTGTGTATGTATTGATAGTAGTGTTAATAGAGCCACATTAAAACCATAAATTTACTAATATTACTCATACTACTTAACAGCCAAATGAAGGAATCTATTTCACAAAAAGAAACTGTATGCTAACATTTAAATCTACAACACAAGATGTATTAAGCGAACTTGGTCCACCATCAAAAATCTATCATAAAGAAGAAGACAATATGAAAATTCATACAAGCGTTGAAGGTTCTATAGCACAGGATTACTTTTATAACTACTTTTATTTAGGTATTGATATTTTATTTGATATCAAAAAGAACGTCATAAAGAAGTTTATTCTCCACACAAATTTCCCAACCCATTATGAATTTAATTTGTAAGTGAAGTTAGAAAATAATTTAAATAGTCATCTTAAATACTAATACATTTAAAAAATTTTATAGATATTCAAAATGTTTTTTTAAAATTATTAGCAACAATCAAACACCAAATTGTTCATCGATTATATTCAATTCAATAAAGAATCACTTATCAGGTAAAACATTAAACCAAAGCGTCTCTTCAAACTCGACACCTTCATCAACCTCAACAACTTCATCCTCACAACATCAGCAACATGAAAATAATAGTAATAACAACTCACAGCAATCACCACTTTCATCATCACCTTCTAATTTATCAATATTACCAGCACAACCAACCACCGACCCAAATAATAATGAATACCATTTAGATCCAACCATAAATTTTGTGCACCCAGACCTTAAATGGGATGATGTTCAAAAGATATTTGGAAAAGGTGGAAAACCAGTTGTAAACAATAGAGGTTCTGTATCAAATCCTTTTGGTTCAACTTATTTCTATGGATATTCAGGTATAATTTATGAAATTATGAAAAACAACTACATAGCTTCAGTTTGTTTATTTAACGATAAAAACAATTCAGTTGATGATAACAATTTAAATATTTCACAACAACAGCAACAACAACCACAACAACCACAACAACAAAAACAAATTAAAGGTAATCAAAAATAATAATAATAAAAAATAAAAATTATAAAAATATTTAAATGAGTTTACATTTTCTTTTTTTTTAACATCAAATATTTGATGAAAAAAATAAGAAATTTATATTATATTTATTTATCGTGTAAATTATTGTTTTTTTAAGGAAGTAATGGTGACAGTAATTAAGTATATATTTATATTTTTTATATAATTGATATATTAATAATTTATATGTATATAAAGTATAAAAAGGTTTTATAAAATAATTTCGTTATTATAATTTCTATCCAATTGTTTATGTGGCATAACAATACAATTTGAAACGATAATTTCACCATTAGCTTGAGCACCTGAACCAAAAATGGTAACACCTTTTCTTTTATCTTGACTATAAAGGAATGGGGTATAATTTGGAATGCCTTCGATTCTAGCCCAAACACCAACTAAACTTTGCCAACCAATAATACTATAAATAACACATGCATGATCTTTAATTTCTGTTTGATCCAATACAATTGAATGAATAATTCTAACACCTTTACCAATTTTAACATTTGGTCCAATATAAACATCTGGTCCAATCTAAATTAAATAAAAGTAAAAAAAATACAAACATTAAAATTTAAACCATCTATATACAATATATTATTTTAACTTACTAAAGCGGTTGGGTCAACAGATGCAGTTGGATCAATAATAACATTACCAATTATATTATCGGCTTTTTTTAAAACCTCTGGTTTTGTTTTTGCATAGTGATTTAAGTAGAGTTCTTGACAATAAACTGATGCACCAGCATTTTTAATTTGTCTCCAAAATCCAATATATGGGAATACTGAAATAGTTCCAGTACCTGCAAGTGGTACAAAAATATCCTGTTCTAATCTAAGACGTTCGCTATCAAAACCTTTTCTAGTGATTTCTCTATAAATAAAAAAAAGCATTAGTATTATTTTTTAATTTTAATGAATATGATATTATTATTATATCTTACGGGTAATCAGTATTTATATTTTGACCAGAGGTTCTTAAATCAACCATAGTTTTGCCCATGACATCAAAAAATTGTGGTGAAAAAACATAAACACCACAATTGATTAAATTTGAAACAAAGGTTTCTGGCTTTTCGGCATAATGGAGTAACTCTGCTGTTTTTTCATCACGAACTAAACAACCATATTGATTTGCGTATTTTGATTCGATTTCAGTGCCCATAATAGTACAAATTCTGCCATGTTGGTTGTGGAAATCCAATAAATCTTTTAATGGGAAAGCACAACAAATGTCTGAATGAAGTACAAATATATTCTTTGGTGAACCTTCTAAAATTTGTTCACGGAAACTGAAAAGACCGCCTGCTGTTCCTAAAACTTTATCTTCATTGATATAACGAATTGAAATATTTAATTGTTTTGATGTTTCTTCAATAAATTTTCTTAATACTGTTTCCTTAAAGAAACCAATTAAAATGATTTCTTTCATCTCTGGTACCTTAGCTGCTGCTTCAATATGATGATAAATCATTGGTTTGCCTGCGATTGGGAATAATAATTTTGGTATGTCTAATGATAATGGACGAAATCTAGTACCCTTACTAGGTCCACCAACTAAAATAACTGTTTTCGATGACATTATTTAAAATTATAATTGCTATTAAATTATAAATAACTAGACAAATAAAAAAAAAAGTTTTAAAAAAATATTTATAAAAGTTTTTGAAAAAATTTTATAAATTAAAAAAAAATACATTCAAATTTTTTTATTTTTTTTTTTGAAAAATTATTAAAAATTTTTAAAAATAATTATTTTTTCTGTATA
This sequence comes from Dictyostelium purpureum, assembly GCF_000190715.1. NCBI lineage: Eukaryota > Evosea > Eumycetozoa > Dictyosteliales > Dictyosteliaceae > Dictyostelium > Dictyostelium purpureum. The sequence continues at coordinate 5,045 of NW_003519975.1, read as the reverse complement.
TTATTTATTTTAATTTTATCAAAAATTATTATCTTTATTTAATTACTATTATTACTATTATTACTACATTTTTTTTTATTTTTTTTTTTTTTTATGTCTTTAGAAAAAAATTAAATTTTGATTGTGCGGTGGGTGGCACCGTAATTTTTTTTTTTTTTTTCCTTTTTATTCAACAAATACTAGAATATTATAATCATTTCCTATATGCAAATAATTAGTTTGGATATCCATTTTTTTTTAAATAATCATTATTTATTAATTATGCTCTAAAATTAAAATAACCAGAACAACCTCCTACCAAAAAAAAAAATTCATCGACCC
>NW_003519975.1:0-4624 GCF_000190715.1 Dictyostelium purpureum | reverse complement strand
AAAAAATTTCATTCGACCCAGGGTTTAGTATTTGATTTTTACTAATACAAATTTTTTTTTTTTATTTTTTATGAATTTTTTTAAATTTTTTTATAATTTTTTTTTTTTTTTTTTTAAATTTTATAGAGAAATAATTTTTTTTTATTTATAAAAAATTTATATATATATTAAAAATAATTTTTAATTTTTATTGTATATTTTGTTAATTATTATTTTTTTTTTTTCGATTTTTAAACTAAAGGATCTAATCCACAATATATATAAATAAATAAAAATGGCCTCAAAGAGTATGACCGAAAACGCTTTAGTAGCTGTTATTGGTGATGAAGTATGTATTGTGTTAATAATATGTTTAAATTTGTTAGGAGTTTAATATCTAATTTTATAAAACAATTTTAAAATCAATAATTAATACCAATATTTTTTTTTTTTTTTTTTTCAACTTCAATTTCAATAATTTCAACCAAATTATTCCAATTAATCAAATCTTTTTATTCAATAATTATGAAAACTATTAAATATAATATTGGATTAATATAACAAATAACAAACCAACTATAATTATCAATGTTTTTATAAATCTTAACTATTATCAATACTCAATTCATCAAATATAATTATAGGATATTGTCACTGGTTTCCTTTTAGCTGGTGTTGGTCAAAAAGATAAAAAGAAAAACGAAAACTTTTTAGTCGTCGATAGCAGTATGCATCATTTATATTTATAGGGTTTTAATAATACATAGAAACATAATATTAGGTGGATAATAATGTGGATATTATGACAATAGATAATGATAATAATTGAAACAAAGTTTTGATAAAATAACCGGTTTATGAAATTAAATTTAAGAGATTTGTCTAATTTAAATATTTTATTTTTTATAAAATTATAGAAACCAGCCAAGCCAAAATTGAAGCCGCCTTCAAATCTTTCACCACCAGAAACGATATTGCCATTATTATGATTTCACAAAAAGTAATTATGAAACTTTTTTTCCTTTCCAAATAAAAAAAATATAAACTAACATTTATTTTAATTTTTTTTTTTTTCAATAAAATAAACAGGTTGCAGATGAAATTCGTTATTTAATTGATGAATATCACCAAGTTATTCCAACTATTTTAGAAATCCCATCAAAAGATCATCCATATGATCCAAAGAAAGACAGTGTTATGTTAAAAGTAAAAAAGATGACTGGTTCAGATTAAATATAATAACTATAGTTTAAAAAAAAAGAAAAATATATAAACCCAAAATCTTAAAAAAAAAAAAAAAAAAAAATAATAAAAAAATAATTAAAAAAATATAAACATTAAATAATAATTGTTTTTTTTTTTTATAAATTGACTATATATATTATTATACACATTATGATTAATAAGGTGTATATTTTAAAATAGGAAATCGAGGCAGGCTAAAGAAAAAGAAAATAATCAAATAAAAAGATAAAAAAATTATATAGTTTTTTTTACTTTTTTTTTATATATTGTTATTTCTTTTTCTTTTTCCACAATCCCCAAATTGCTTGTTTATTTTTTATTTTATTTTTTCTTTTTTTTTTTTTTTTTTTTTTTTTTTAAAAAATATTATGATGTTATTTACACATTATTATATAATTATAAATAAAATATTTAATTTATAATTAAAAAAAAGAGCTATAATTATTATTTATTATTATTAACATTATTATTACTATTGTTACTATTATTATTATTATTGTTATTTGAACTTAAAGTAAATTGGAGTGGTAATAAATTAAATTGTGGCATACTATTGTTTCTATTTAAAACATGATGGTGATGATTTTGTTGTTGTTGTTGTTGTTGCTGTTGTTGATTTTTTAAAGAGGCAATTAATGAGGGTGATAAAGATAAAACTTGAAATTGTTCAGAGGTGTAGTTGGTTGGGTTATTATTTCTTGAAGAGGTACGATGAGAATTTGGAGGTTGAATACCTTCTTTAATGGCCCAATTTAATAGACTTAATTGAAAACCAACGTTGGGTCTACTAACTGGACGAATGATTTTAACTAAATCAGAAGCTTCTTCTAGTGAGCAACGAGTTATTTTCATTATCCAAAGCATACATAGACATGAACTTCTACTAACACCCATTTGGCAATGAATAAAAACTTTGCCATTTGACTTTCTTGCATTTTCAATAAAACTTATGACATCTTCAAAAACCTTTGATATATCTTCATTGGGACTATCATTTAACCATAGTTTTTTATAAGTGAATAATTGCATATCTTCGAAAAAATTTATACACTGAGATGATGCATTGATAATATGTGTAATACCATTCTCTTGTAAAGTTTGAAAATTGGAAGCAACCGTCTCACTACCAACATATAAATACTCTGTAACTTTAGAACAGATGGTGTCATAATATGTAAAATTGGTATCATCACATCCTAACCATCTTGAACTTTCTAATGGTTGAGACTCTTGATTTAAAAGATTATTTATATTATTATTATTATTATTATTATTATTATTATTTATATTTATATTTTTATTAAAATTATTTTGACTATTTATACAATTATTATTATTTAAACTATTTTCTATATATGAGTTATTATTTAATCTTTCTAAAATTGAATCTTGTTTTATATTATTTAAATTTAATTTTAAATTAAAATTTCTGTTTATTGCTAAAGTTGATATATTATTATTATTATTGTTGCTGTTGGTAGTGAGAGGAGGTATAATATTTGATGGGGTAGTTGGTTCTGAAGATGATGATGACGAGTCTGAAATTTCATCGCATGACGAGGAGGATGACCTTGGACTTAAAATGTCCATATGAAATGGTTGGTTATTAATGTTATTAATATTAATATTATTATTATTATTATTACAATGTTGTTTTAATGCTGGTGGTTGTAAAATATGTGGTGGTGAGGATTGTTGGGTTTGCTGTGATACTGGCTGATGTATAAGATATATATTTGCATTTGATTCTATTGATGGTCCATCATTTTGTGTTGGTTTAGCTACACTGATCTTTAATCCAGCTAGCTTTCTTTTTGCTGTAAATGACGAGGACGATGGAGGACTATCACTTAGTATTGTTGTGCTATTATTATCCCCATTACTGATACTATTATCAGTATTATTACTGATATTAACCATTTTTTATTATTATTTTATTTAGAAAATAAAATTTTTTTCTTTTTTAGGGTTTATTTTTTTAAAAAAAATATAGAAAAAAATAAAAACTAAAAAAAGAAATTATTATACAAAGAGAATTTAATATATATAAATATTGACTGTTATTATCACTATTATTGTTTTGTATTGTTGATGTTATTGTTTATCATAAAAAGTAAAATTTTATTATACACTGATTAAAATATAATTTGTTTTTTTTTATATGAAAAAAATTTTGGTATATTTGATTATATTGGTTCTTCAAATAAATAACATGTTTTTATAAAGAATTTGAGTCAAATTATTTTATCTATATGCTATATATTTTAAATAAATAATAAAAAATATTAATATGAGTTTTTTTTTTTTTTTTTTAAATTGATTATTTTAATAATTGTGTGTTTTTTTTATATTAATATAAAAATAATTATAAATTTTTTTTTTTTGTTTGTTATTCAAAGTGGTGAACGTGTTTCAGAAGAAATAGTGTGTTGATGGTGTGTGAATGTGTGTTTGGGTGGTTTTTTAAAATAAATAATGAATGAATGAGTATTGTTTTTTTTTTTTTTTTTTCTGTTAAATGATGATAATAGTTATTGATAACATCACAATTATTATAAAAACATATAAAAATAACACACTCATACACACTCTAAAATTTAAAAAAAATAAAAAAACAAATTAAATTTATAATGAATTGGTTGTTTGCATTATATATTATATATTCTATTAATATTTTAAAATATTAAAAACAAACACCATACTCTAAATTTAAATTTTTCTATTTATAAAAACCTATATTCGATATATTTGTGTGAATATAATAAAGTGTGGTGTGATCTTGATGTTGATGTTAATGTAATGTTTATCTATAAATAAATTATTTTTACTATTATTATATACTGTGGGTTAAACATTACTTTTTAAAATTGGTTTTTGTTTTTTTTTTAAATTTTATTTTATTTTATTTAATTTTATTTTATTTTATTTAATTTTATTTTATTTTATTAAATTTAATTTTATTTTATTTTAAAAAAAAAAAGTTTTATACAAATATAATGTGCATGGATTCAACCAAATCCAAAATTATAAATATAATTACATTAATATTATATAAATTCAGTGATTATTGTTATTTTTAATATTTACTATGTTATTGAATATGAGGGTGATGTGAGTGTGATGATAAAATTAATTGATATCAGAAAAAATAGATACAAAAAAAAAAAAAAATTTAAAAATAAAATTTTAAAAAAATTAAAATATTATTTTGAAAAAAATTCTATTTAAAAAAAAAATAAAAAATAAAAATAATAAAAATATATCTTTTTTTGATGATTGAAAAGAGATAATGGGTTAATTAACTCCGTGCCAATTAGCTTAATACAGTACTATTAATTATAAAAACAAATTTTTTATTTTTTTTATTTTTATTTTTTTAGTTTAATTTAGTTTTTGGTTG
>NW_003519974.1:0-10483 GCF_000190715.1 Dictyostelium purpureum | reverse complement strand
TTTTAAAAGTGGGGGTGGGCCCTTTTGGGAAGTCTTCCCCATTGCCAATTAAGAACCCAATTTCAGGGGGCGCGGGAACCCCCCAAGAAGGGGGGCCCCCTAAAGGCCCTCCTCCCCTTTAACAAAACTTTAGGGGGTTTATTTGCCGGTTTTTGAAAGTTGGTTGCCCAAAAAGGGTCCAAAACTTTTTTAAAACCTTTAAATAAATTTTTTTCCCCCTTTTTAAATTTCCCCCTTTTAAAAACAAATGATTTTTTAACATTTTTTTTTTTTAAAACCCAAGCTTTTGGGGTTTCCTCAAAGGGCTTTTTTTTTCCCCCCCCCCTTGGGGGCTTATTTTTTTTTTTTTTTTTTTTTTGGTGGCTAATTTTTTTTGGGCCCCTTTTTTTTTTAAAAAATTTTTTGGGGTTTTTTTTTTTTTTTTCCAAAATTAAAAAAATGGGTTTTTTTTTAAAAAAAAAAAAAAAATTTTTTTTAAAAAAAAAAAAAAAAAAAAAGCCTTTGGTTTTTTTTTTTTTTTTTTTTTTTTTAAATAAAAAAAAATAAAAAAAAATAAAATATTTTTTTTTTAGTTTTTTTTGATTAAATTTAATTTTTATTAAATTTTTATAATTTTATTTTTTTATTTATATAAAATAATTATTAGTTATATGATTACATGATTATATGATTACATGATAATATGATAATATGATTATATTTAATATTTAATATTTAATATTTGTTAATAATTATTTTTAAAAAAAAAACAATGACAAAAGATGCAAAAAAATTAAAAATATAATATTTAAATAAAAAAATAATAATAATATTTATTTTTATCCTTTACTAAATGGTTTCCAAATACATATTTTTAATATTAAAAATTCAAATATTAAATATTACCTTATTTACATATAAACAACCAATTAACCCTCCAAATTTATAAAAAAATTTTTTGAAAAAATTTAAATTTTTTTTTTTTTATTTTTTTTTTTTTATTTTCATTTTTCCAAATTATTTATAAACACAATAATTATTTTTGTAAATAGATATAAATAAATAAAACTATATAAATATGACAACTGCTTCTAAAAAAGAAAGATCAGAACCATGGGTTAGTAAATAGTATGGTTAAATATTACTTTAAATTTATATTTTTTAAAATTAATATTAATTTTTTATTATTTAAATTTTTAGCCGTCCAAAAACAATGGATGATGTATCATACCAAGATGATGTAGTATCAGCATTAAAGAAATCATTAAGTACAGGCAATGTAAATATAATAATAATAATACCAATAATAATTATGATTGGTAATGATGAGAAATATTAATAACTATTCACTATTTTAGTTACCACATTTATTATTTTATGGACCACCAGGTACAGGTAAAACATCAACTATATTGGCAATTGCAATGGATATCTATGGACCAGAGTTAATAAAGCAAAGAGTTTTAGAATTAAATGCATCTGATGAAAGAGGTATTGAAATTGTTAGAACAAAGATTAAAAATTTTGCAGGATTTACAGTTAATAAAACAGTATCAAATGGGAACAACGCAGGGGCAACATTTAAATTGATCATATTGGATGAAGCAGATAGCATGACGTCCGATGCACAAGCAGCACTTCGTCGTACCATTGAAACCACATCAAAAACCACCCGTTTTTGTTTATTATGTAATTATATTAGTCGTATTATAGATCCATTGGCTTCAAGATGTGCAAAATTCCGTTTCAAACCATTGGACAGCGAAGCAACTATCGAACGTTTAAAATATATTTCAATTCAAGAGGGTATCAAATGTACAGACTCTGTTTACCAAGCAATTCAAACTGTTAGTGACGGTGATATGCGTAAAGCCATTACCTATTTACAATCAGCTTTTCGTTTCTATGGCAACAAGCTAACAGAAGACACAATTTATAATATCTCTGGAACTTTATCACCTTTGATTATCACTTCTTTAATCAAATCTTGCAAATCAAATTCTTTCAAGGATTTACAGTCGACTGTCCAATCTATCATTAGTCAAGGTTACCCAGTTTCTCAAGTAGTTTCACAATTATTTGATTTTGTTTTATCTGATTCAAAATTCAACGATAAACAAAAATCCCTCATATCAATGAAAATTGGTAATGTCGATAGAAATTTGATTGATGGTTCTGAAGAATTTTTGCAACTATTAGATTTATCTTCATACATAATGAAGTTATTAAATAATAGTAATGACAATGATGAAATGATATCATAACAAATTATAAATAGATAATAAATAATAAATAAATAAATAAATAATTAAATAATAATAAACCAATTAATTTTGGTTTTAATTATTATCATTTAAAAATAAATAAAAATTCAAAAAAAAATATTTTTTGATCATTTTTACCCCTTTATTAAATAAATTATGTGTTATGATTAAAAATTTAATGAAGGTTTTATTGTTAAGTGCTGATAAGAACCAATCTACTATTTTATTGATTTCTTTAATTGAGTATGTTATCCTTGTCGGTTTTTTTCCTCGGAGTGGTGGGTAATGCCAATTCCTGTGTCCTAAAAAGGAATTATCACGGGGAAGATTATCAATATAAAAAAGTTTCGCCCAAAGGGGGGCTCGAACCCCCGACCACAAGGTTAAAAGCCTTGCGCTCTACCGACTGAGCTATCTGGGCAATTAGTTGAAAATAGTTTTTTCACTTTTTTTAGGGGGTTTAATATAAAATATAAAATAAAATCAATCAGACGATATTTTTTGCAATTGTGTAAGCTTCAGAATAATATGGATTTCATTTATATTACATAAATTCTATAATGGTTGTTTTACACAGTGCAAAGGAATTGATACAGTAGTGCGCAAAAGTTTAGACCCCTTTTATAAAATATTTTTTTATTTTTCTTCAATAGTTAAATTATTTATTCCAAAAATCTAAAATATATATATCTGAGCTATACTTATTTATCAACAAATTTTTTTTTTTTTTTTTTTATAATTTTTCTGTTGCATTTTTATTACCTCTGATTAGACATATATGATCTGCAAGAGCTGTTAAGACTATTTAATTGAGATTTCTGAAAAATTATTGATATGATAAAATAAAAATAAAAAAAAAAATAAAATTATAAAAAAAAATATTTTTTAAAATTAAATATATGGTGATTGATGTTTTATAAAAAGGTAAAAAAATGTGTTAATGTTAAATTTTTTATTTAATTAAATGATTAAGTTTAATTCAATATTAAATGAGTGAAATTTATTATAATATGCAGTGGATTTTTTGCTACCTGTTTTAGAACAACAACCACTTTTACAAAAATAAAGAAAAAATTTGTATTTTGTAATGTATTTTATTTACTTTTAATTAATGGACCATTAACAATTTATTGTAGGGGGTTTAAAGAGTGAAATAAATCATTATATTTGAGGTAAATAGAAATTTTGAAAAAATAAAATAATAAAAAAAATTTAAATTTTTTAAAATTAATTCTTTTTATAAAAACAAAATAAACTTCATTAATATTTTTTCATTTTAACAAAGTCTATAAAAACTGCAAATATAATAATTTATTTCACTATGTAAAATTATAAAAAAATATGTTATTATTAATTTTAATTTATAATAATCATGATTAAATATTTTTTTACTTATTTACCTTTATAATTATTTAAAATTCTTATAGTTTTTAATTTAGCAAAATTTTTATATTATATTAATTTTTTATATTTTTTTTTTCTTTATTTTATTTCTATTGAACTTCTATTAAAGTATAACAATTTTTTTTATTTTTTTAATAAATTATAATTTTTAAATTTTAAATTTTTTTTTTTTTTTAAAAATTAAATAAATTTTTAAATTTTAAATTTTTTTTTTTCATAACACTCACACCCACATTTTCACTCTTTGCATTTTATATAATACATATACATTTATTTAATTATACATATACACATCTTACATTTTTTTATAATCAATTTATCACAAACCATATTTCATTAAAAAAAAAAAAAAAAAAAAGTAAAAATGATTTTTCCAATAGTTGGAGCTATCTTCCTTTATTTATTTTTATTTTTTATCTCCAAATACTTCACCAATACCAACAACAACACACCACCACCATCACAACAACAACCACAATCACCACCACAATCACCAGAATCAACCCCACAATCACCAGAATCACCACAATCACCACAATCAACACAATCAACACAACCAAAACGTAGTGCATCAATCCCTAATTATAGAAAACTATTTCAAGATATGGATGCATACGAAAAACAACAACAAGAACAAGATGAACAGGATGAACAACCAGAGCCACAGGCGCCACAACCACAACCACAAACAAAACGTTCTGCATCAATCCCAAATTATAAAAAGCTATTTCAGGATATGGACGCTTTTGAAAAACTACAACAAGAACAAGAACAAGAACAGGAACAAGAACAACAACCACAACCACAACGATCATATTCAACTGCACAATCAACCAGCTATCCAAATTTAAATAAAACCCACTCTCGTTATAATACTGGTAGTGCACCATCAACATATCAACCACAACCACAACAACCACAACATTCTCATTCAACTACACAAGCAAACAGCTATCCTAACTTTAATAAAACCCAATCACGTTATACTACAGGTGGCGTTCCATCAACCAGTCAAAAACAAAACCCTCAACCACCCTTAAATCCAAACCCACAACCATCAAGTGCACATTCTTTTAGATACCCAACATTTAATAGGGATCAATCACGTTATAGTGTTGCTGGTAATTCTACACCCACCAATTCACCACAACAATGCCCACAACAACCACCACAACCATTTAAACCATCAAGGGCAGAATCGAATTACCCAGCATTTAATAGTGCACACTCTCGTTTCAATACTACTGACGGACCAAAACCAGTAAATACTCCAACCGACCAACAACAAAGGGCACACAGATCATCAGAATACCCATCTGTCAATAAAGAACAATCCCGTTACAAGTGTGCTAGTTCAACATCAAATATTCCATCTTTCAGTTCTGCAAATAAAGAAAAATTAGATAGAGAAAAAGCAGAAAAAGAACGTGTTGAAATAGAAAGATTAGAAAAAGAAAAGATGGAAAGAGAAAAGTTGGAAGAGGAAGAAAAAGAAAGAGTCCGTGCAGAAAAGGAACGTGAGGAAAAAGAAAGATTAGAGAAAGAAAGATTAGAGAAAGAAAGATTAGATAAAGAAAAAATAGAAAGGGAGCGTTTAGAAAAAGAAGAGGTTGGCGAATGTTGTATTTGTTACACCCAATTAAACTCCGACAATTCCACCTCGATAGATTGCTCTCACAAATTTTGCTACAGATGCATCACTAAATGGTACCAAATAGAAGATACATGCCCATTGTGCAGAAAAACATTTTATTATATTCAAGTAAGTAATTCATACATTAATATTTATAAATAAAAAATAAAAAATATATATATTAATTTATTTTATTATTTTATTGCAGAGAGAGGGTCGTATTGCAACAGATGTTGAATTGGATAGAATTCTTCAAAAATACAGTTCTGAAAATAATTCCGAAGAAGAGTCCAAAGAAGAGTCCAAAGATGAGTCTGAAGATGATCATTCCGTTTATGAATCAGATTTCGATTCAGACGATCATTCTGTTTATGAATCAAATATCGATTCCAATGATCATTCCAATCATGATTCATCTTCTGTTAACAATGAAGAATTTGTTGACTCTATGGATCTCGATTAGTCATATATTTCAACTCTTTTGAAAAAAGCTCGAAAATGTACCATTAAATTTTGAATATCAAATAGAAAGCAAATTATTAAGGTAACAATAATGATTATCATTAAAATAGTTATAATTATATTTAAATATAAAAGAAACTAATATTTAATTTTAATATCTATTTAGTTAAATTCTAATTCTTTATTTTCCGAATCAATACGTTTTTTGTTTAAGATCTCTAATCAAACATTGGGTTTATGTTAAATAAATAGTCAAAACAAAGTGCACCATAATCATCATGGAATCCATTTACATCAACTATTATCACATTTTTCTTTTGATAGCTCGCAAACATATATTTAAATCACCACTACCACCTCAGTACTTAAATGGAACCACCTCACAAATCACACTCAAAATTATAATCCAGTAGTATAACCACAACCACAAATTCAACTTTTACAACACATACCAAGAACATCACCATCTCAGTACACTTTACCATAACAATGTTAATTATAGCCATTATGGCAGCATTCTAATCAAGTAAGTAAATTTTCATAAAATTAAAAATAAAAACAAAAACTTAAAAAAAAAAAATCAAATAGCTGACATATTTTAATTTAACCCACAGGCTCCAAGAAATTAACAATCATTCATCATTTGTATAATAAACTCTGTATATTTCACTTCTAGATGAATAAATTTTAGTTATTTTAATTTTAGAATTAGACCTCCGGTATCACCCACTTTCTTGTTTACTAATTGTACAGGTAAATATAAATAATTAATAAATCAAAATTAATAAAATAACATATAACTAATATCTATTTTTTTATAAAATTTAAATAGAAAGGTTTTAATCTTTACAATTTAGATTTAAATACACACATAGCTCGGTTCAACACACAAGTATCCAATAGTTATTTATGTAAAATTTCAGAATATTCAAATTTATTTAATTTAAAAGTAATTCGGTAGTGAAAATTGAAGTAAAAATTTTAAAACAGTAATAGAGTAACTATTTGATGGATATAATACATTGCTCTGGCCAAGCAACTATGGTAGCCATCGAATGGTTAAGATGAACAAAAGAGTTAGTGGTCCCTATTCAACATCAATCCACGAATAATCCTTTCACTCAAATAATAACAATGTTGCCAGTCTTCATCCAAGTTTTTAGAATGGAATTTTGGACCTCCTATGTGTTTAACTATAGATTAGTTTATTAATTATATAAATAAATTAAAACTTTATAAATAAAAGAAACAAAAGAGAATTTTATATATCAATAGTTTAACCTTTTTTTAATTAAAATTTTTTTAACTTTATTTATTTAAAATTGTTTTTTTAATATTTGAAAAGAAAACCATAAAACTAAATGATTTTTTTATTTTGTTTATTTTATTTATTTTTTAATGATGAAAGCTTTGACCATCAGCATGATCAATATTTGAAGCCAATGGATGTTTTTGTAAATAATCTATGCTACGAATTAAATCATCAATAAACAATTGGGCCATATCACGACTAAAACCATGTCTAACTAATACTCTTTGAATAACAATGTTTTTTTCTGTAATATTTAATAAATATGAAGCAACTTGCCATCCTCTAATCTTCATTCTTTCAGAAAGATCGTATAAATTGAAATTAACTTTGGCATCCTTCTTTAAAGTCCATGCAACACCTGGGAGACCTGTTTTACCATCATAAATGATATCGAAAATACCTAATTTGCTAACTTGTTCACCTATAAATATACCATGGCCAACACAGACATTGTGAATCTTTGCAAATCCATTTCTACCATGACGAATAAAGTTATAGTATTGAGATACGATAGGACCTGCAGATCTTGAAAAGTTTAATGTAAAGGTTTTCATTAATCCACCTAAATAATCGACTTCAAAAACCAAATCATTGTGTAAATCTTCTTTTTCTCTCCATATAACCCAGCCTACACCTAATGGTGATAAACCATATTTGTGACCTGATGCATTGATGGATTTTACACGTGGTAATCTAAAGTCCCAAATGATATTTGGTTGAATAAATGGAGCAACAAAACCACCACTAGCAGCATCGACGTGAATTGGAATATTGATACCAGTTTCTTTTTGATATTGATCCAATGCATCACTAATACTCTTGACATCTTCGTATTGGAGGGTAAAGGTAACACCTAAAGTTGGTACAACACCAATGGTGTTCTCGTCAACTCTTTTCAAAACCTCTTCAGGTGTCATTAAGTAACGATCTTGTTCCATTGGGATTTCTCTTAATTCGATATCGAAATAAAGTGCAAATTTATGCCAACAAATTTGAACTGGTCCAGTAATTAAATTTGGTTTATCTGTTGGTTTACCTTCTTTCTTTCTTTGTTCTCTCCATCTCCATTTCAATGCTAAACCACCCAACATTGCAGCTTCACTTGAACCAGTAGTTGAACATCCAATAGTACCTGTAGGATTTGGTGAGTTCCATAAATCAGCAATAATGTTGACACATCTATTCTCTATCTCTGCAGTTTGTGGATATTCATCTTTATCGATCATGTTTTTATCTATACATTTATCCATTATTTCGTGCACATTTTTTTCGAGATCAGTTTGACAAAATGTTGCTAAATTTTGTTTTGCATTACCATCTAGTAATAACTCATCCAAAATTAAATTCTTTATAACTTCTGGGTCATTTGGTTCATCTTCAAGTTTAAATTTTGAAATTGGTCTGCATGATGCTTCATCAGCATATGAGTCATAAAATTTACCTAAATTAAAAAATAAAAAATAGAATAATAAAAGTTAAAATAAAAATAAAAATAAATACAAATATTTTTATTTAGAAAAGTTTTTTTTTTACCGTTTAATGTCATTGAGTAGTATTATTTTATTATAACTATAAACTATATGGTGGTTGTTGCATATAAACCAATATTGATCACTTCGTAAAAAAAAAAAAATCTTTAAAAAAACTTTTTTTTAATTAAAAACAAAAAAAATAAAAATAAAAAAAAAACAAAAAAAAAAAAAAAAAAAATAAATTTATTATTTTTATCCTTTATCCGTAATCTTAAAATGTAATTTTTTTTTTTTTTTAATATTTATTATAATGATATTTTATATTTATTTTTAAAATTTATTTATTTTTAAAAATTAACAATTATTTATTATTAATAAATATTTATTTTGATTTCTATTTTTTAAAAAAAAAAATCGCAAAAAATAATATGTCTACCATTATTTTTTTTTTGAAAACTAATAAATATTTCATATTATTTTTTATTTAATGAGTGATTGGTTTTTATTTTTAGTTTTATATTATGATGATTATAAAATAATTATTGATTTTTATAATAATAAAATATAATTTGAAAATAAAAATAAATTTAAATATAAAAAAAAAAAGAAATAAAAGGTTACCATATATAAATTTAAATATGTATAATTAATTGATTAATTTAAATTTTTTTTTTTTTTATAAAATAAATTAAAAATTAAATATTTAAATATTTAAAATTGAAATTATTCCAAAAAAATAATTCTTTGATTTTTTTTCAAATTTTTTAAATCCTTAATTTTTTTTATGAAAATTTTATTTTTTTTGTTTTTTTATTTTTATTAGTATTTCATTTTTTAAAAATTTAAAATTTTATAAATCAAAAATAAAACATTACATTTAATAATACAAAAAATAGTTCAAACAAATAAAAATTAAAAAATAAAATAAAAATAAAAAAAAAAATAAAATGGCAAATTATAAAATAAAAGAAGTTTTCCCAAATAGTATGGTAAATAAAAGAAAGGTTATTGCTTTTGTGATCAAAGATGTTTTTAGTAGTGAGGAGTGTGACGAATGGATAAATATAACAGAGGAAAAGGGATATGAAAAAGCATTGTTAAATATAGGTGGTGGGGAACAAATCTTAGCACCAGAGGTTAGAAATAATGATAGATGTATAATAGATAGTGAAGAAATGGCCGATAAAATATATCAAAGAGTCAAACATTTATTACCAAACGAAATGAATTATCATGAAAAAGTTAGTTTAAATGAAAGGTAAGTTTTAATTATAAATAAATTATTTCAATTTAATAATTATTTTAAAAGTATTAATTTTTTTTTTTTTTTAATTTTAGATTAAGATTTTTAAGATATTATCCAGGACAAGAATTTAAATTACACAGTGATGGACAATATTGTAGAGAAAGTGGTCCCAAAAAAGGTGAATGCTCATTTATTACAATTCAACTATATTTAAATAAAGTGGAAAAAGGAGGTGAAACTTCATTTTTAACTAGTAAATATTTAATAGAAAAAGAGAAATATATTCATGTTAAACCAAAAAAAGGATCAGTTTTAATTTTTCAACATGACCTCTCTCACAAAGGAAGTGCTGTTGAAAAAGGTATAAAATATTGTGTAAGAAGTGATATTATGTATAAACCAATACCAAATACCAAATCAAATTAAAAAAAAAAAATAAAAAAAATATAAATAAAATAAATAATTAAATAAATAGTTCATTATATCATTTTCATTTTCATTTTCATTTTCATTTTCATTTTCATTTTCATTTTCATAGCCTCAACTATTTTAAATAAATATAATTTATATTAAATAATAAATATAAATTAATAAATAAATAAGTTAATATTACTACATTTTCATTTTTTTATATATTCTCTAAAATATTTGAATAGATCATTTTCTTCATTTGGTAAATATAAACTTTTTTATTTTTTAATATTTTATTTT
>NW_003519973.1:0-10671 GCF_000190715.1 Dictyostelium purpureum | reverse complement strand
TTTTTTTTTTTTTTTTACACATCTCTCTCTAAATATAATAAATATTTTTTTTTTTTTTTTTTTTTAATTAAAAGATTTAAATATTTATTATTGGTGGTGGCCGAATAGGAAAAAAAAAAAACCAACCAATAGCCACCAAAAACAATTTTTTATTTAAAAAGATTAAATGAAAAAAAAAATAAAAAAAAATTGCGAAAAAAAAAAATCAACAAAAAATAAAAAAAAAAAAGGAAATTAAACTAAATTATCATATGATAACTATTGGTGTTGTCGTTCTATTATTTTTTTTTTATATTGATTTATTTGTTTTTATTTTATTTTATTTCAATTATTTAAAAAAAAATTACTTTAATAATATAAAATATGTCTATAGAAAAAAAAGATAATTATAAATATACATATGTATTTATTGTTGTTTTTTGTGAAATTATTATTATTAAAAAAAAAATATAAAATAAATTTTTAAATCATTCAAACCATTGTTTTAAGGTACTGAGAAAAGAAAGAATTCTTCAAATTTTAAAAAAAAAAAATAAAATAAATTTTTTTAAAAAATATAAAAATAATTTTTTAAAAATTAATAAAAAAAAATAAAAATAAAATAAAATAACTAATTTAAATTATATTTTTTCAAAAAGTGAACTTCTATGATCATTTTACACTTTTTATTAATTAATTTGATTATTTGAATTTTTTTTAAGTTTTCTATTTATAAATGAATTATAAAATATGTATATAAAAATAAAATAAAATAAAATAAAATAAAATGATAATAAAAAAAAAAATAAAAAATATTATTGTTTTTTATAAAAAATGTATATGTATTTTTTGATTAAAGTGCATCCATTGTTAATTTATTTTAAAAGTTTTTTTACAAAAATTTTCAATTTTCAATTTTAATTTTAATTTAATTTTTTTTTTTTTTTTTTTAAAAAATAACAATGAAGCGCGTTTTTTTAATGAATTTATTTATTTTCAAAAAAAAACTCATCTTCTATTTTTTTCTTTTATTTTTTTCTTTCATTTATTTCTTTTATTTTTTATTTTTATTTTTTTATCACAATAAATAAAATTTATTGTATTTTTATGATTGTTTTTATTATTAGTTCATTTATAAATAATGCTTTTTAGAATCAATAAAAATACATCTACACCTACATCTACACCTCCATATAATAAAAATACATATAAATAATATAATAGATATAATAATAATAATAATAGAATATTAAATAAATAATTATGAAATTTTAAGTGGTCCAAAAATTAAATAATACCAATAATATAAATATAAATAATTAAATAATTAATAGAAACAATAATAATATATGGGTTTTATTTCTCATTTTATTTCAAACAATATTGATATGGATAGCGATAATATAAATAAAACAAGCAACCACAATTCTATAAATAATTATAATCTTAATACAATATATAGCAGTTTAACTATTAATAATATGAGCAGTGATGATATTAAAAAATTACACCCGCTCAACACTGTCAATACAACAACAAATATAACAGAAAAAAAAGGAAACTTACTATTTGAATTGTTAGGTGGTAATAGTACAAATAATAATAATAATAATAATAATAATAATAATAATAATAATAATAATAATAATAATAATAATAATAATAATAATAGTAAAATAATAAAAAGTCCAAATAGTATATCAAATTATTTTATAGATAATAATACTTTAATTAAAGACAATAGTAAAATTAATAATAATAATACAGAAAATAAAAAAAATAACAATTTGAAAAATAATGCAGTCAAAAAAAGTTCAATTAAAATTTATAAATTTGGTAAAGATTTAGTATTTTGGCTAGATGGTAAATTTGTTGATGCATTCGAACAAGCAGATTATAGAAGAGAGTTGGAGAAACGTGGTAAACAAGTATTACAAAGGACTGGTCTAAATATAAATTCAAATTGCTTAAAACTATTGTTAATTGAAGAATTAAAAGAACAACTAGGTTTACCTGTAAATTCAGACTATAATGAAGAGGATGAAATTAATAGCTATGTTTCAATATGTGACTGTAAATTGTGCTCAATTAAAAAATTGCCAACTCATTTGTGTGCCGCTACACAGAAATCAAAGATTAAGTGCCATTCAGATTTACTTGGTATACTTAAATTCGTTTGCTATTGTGTAACTCAACAACAGATTATGCTCGAAAGAGATTACCAAGAAAATATTTTAAAAGTCAATAAGGTATCATCTCCTAGTTCATCTCTTTCAAGTCATTCACAACAAGAGCAAGATAAACCCATTTTTTTATCAATTAGAGCAATTTATACATTTGTGGCCACCCATAAACTAGTTTCAGATTATTTATCACCAGAAAGAATTAAAATGGACGTTAAACAAGGTTTTACTTCATGTTTATTTTATAATACAGCTTTCTTTAGTTCTGGTAAAGAGCAACTAGGTACAACAGGTTTTTGGGCTTTAAAGAATCCAACAAATGATCCATGGTCAAAAGATTATATAGAAAAAGAAAATGAGTTTGAAATCAAACATAACGAATATATTTCCGAAGAGGAGGATGATGATGATGATGATGAAAAAGAAGATCAAAAAGGACATATCAAAAATAAAATCACCGATGGTGAATATAACGAAATGAACGATTCCAATGAATATAGTGAACAGGAAAAAGATAATGATTGTGACGACAATCAAAATAGAAGAGATCTATTGAATATAGAGAAGAATGAAGAACCTCGCAAACCAAAGCATCTATCATCAAAAAAAGTAACTAAAAAACAAATTCAGTCATTCCAAGATAAAAACACAGATGAAGATTATGAAAGTAAACTAAATGAAGCATTTCCAATTTGTGGTGCAGTAGGTCTAAAGGGTGTTTGTCAAAGAAGAGGCAAATGCCCACATCCAGGCCACAGACAAAGATTAAAGCAACAGCCATCACCATCAAAAGAAGAACTAGAAAATGAACAAAACCAGTCAAAACATTCAAAATCAATAACACCAAATAAAAGACAAGTTGAAAATCAAAATAATAATAGTATCAACAATAACAACAATAAGCGTATAAGAGTATCACCATCTTCATCATCAACAGCACTAACACAACATGGACAACCAAATAAACCCAGACTTATAAAGAACCCCATAAACTTTGAAAAGAAAATTTTTGAAAA
This sequence comes from Dictyostelium purpureum, assembly GCF_000190715.1. Taxonomy (NCBI): domain Eukaryota; phylum Evosea; class Eumycetozoa; order Dictyosteliales; family Dictyosteliaceae; genus Dictyostelium; species Dictyostelium purpureum. Next base: position 7,493 of record NW_003519973.1, on the reverse strand, counting down.
ATATAATTTTTCAAATGTAATCAAACTATTTAAACTTCAAAATACTATCGAAGATGATCAATTTGCAGAAGAAATATGTAAAGAATATATTAGATTTATGATTTTAAAAACAATTAATGTTGACACATGCACTTGGGATACTGAATATACAACAAAACTATCTCCACCAACTTTGGTAACTATTAAAACTATTATTAATATATTAATTTTTTTAAGGCATAATATTAATTTTTTTTTTTATTTAGATCGAAAAATTTTGGTATTCACATTTGGCTCATATAGAAGAATATAAAAAGTATTGTGGTATGTTTGTTGGTGCATTCATTGCATGTGACCCAGAGATTAATTTAGAGCCTTTAGATTTTCAAATTTTAAGATTTAAAACAACATTAAGTTTATATGTTTTATATTTTCAAAATGTAAATACAAAGATTTGGGATTATAGTAATAAAATTTCATCTCTACAAAATAAAGAAAAGTAATTAAAATATTATTCATTTGGTTTATCAAAAATATTTTTTCTTTGAAAACCTTTTTTAAAAAAAATAAAAAAAATTATTTTTATTTTCACCTCTTTTCAGATTTTTTTTTTTTTAAAAATTAATCAGTTATCCCTCAGCATATTTTCTTGATATTGCAGGGTTATTTATGTTTAATTAAAATTTTTTCGAAAAATATTAGTAGCTTTTTTATTTTTAAAAACATTTTTTTCAAATTAAATTTATTGGCGAAGTTTGTCATTTTAAAAAATGTTTATTTTTATTTTTTTTATATAAATAAAATTGGTTTTTAAAAATATTTTTTTTTTCTCAATAAAATTAAATAATTTAAAATAGTTAAGTTTGTAAAATTTCTCCTATATTTTTTTTTAAGTTATTTTGTTTATTTTATTTTATTTTTTTTTTATAAATTATTATTTTTTATATTAGCGTAAATGAAGATTTTAAAGATTTTACAAATTTTTAGTGGTACTTTTATTAATAAAGTTGAGGGAGAGTTAATTTTCATTGATAATGAAATGGTCGATACAATGAGTGTCGATGAAGTAAAGCATCAAATAAAGAATTTTCAAAAAAATTTTCAATTCATATCAACATATTCAAAAGATACACTAATTACAATTTTAAAGAATCTTATCACAAAAGATATCGGTAACAATACACCCGCCACCACATTATCTGAATCTAGTAATAAATGTTCACCATCACCCGACAAAGAATATGTATAATAACGTTTCTCAAGATAAAAAACCAATTAAAATTATTATTCCTTGCAACTGTTTGATTTGTGAAAAGAAAGCAGGTATACCTATGGATTTCGATAATACCCATTCACAAGTTAGCTATTTTGTATTATTATCCCTATATGCTTTAACTCTTCAACAACTACAAAATCATACTGAAAAAAGTACTAGTAGTCAAATTAAAAAATGCTCCGAAACACCACAAATTAATAATATTTCAGTAGCCTCAAATGGGTCTCCAGTTAAAAATATAGTGGATGGCGTTTCAGAATTTTACTTCCACACTACATATATAAGATATTTTATGGAGGCACATAATTGTTTTTTAAAGATAGATGAGAAATTAATAATTGATGGAAACAAATATCAAAGTATAATAAGTCAAGCATTATCATCTACTTTAGATTTTAAAAGTGGGTTCTCTTTATTTAATGCCAAAAGTTTTTATAAACTATTAAGTTTAGATGCATGTAAATCCAAGCTTTTAATTTATGAAATAAACAAAGATAGTAATAATAATAGTATCGATAATAATAATACAAAAAATAATAATAATAATAATAATGATAATAACAACAAAAATAATAATGAAACTGATAATTCAAATTTAAAAGCTATATCAGATGAAGAATTAAGTGAAGGTCTGATTATAGATCTGGAAACAATTAAAGATTTATTAAACAAATCTCCTCCTAGAAACTCCAAAGAAAATTCACCCAATAACTCCTATAATAAAAAGAGAACACTCAGTGAAAAAGAATGTGAAAATAAAATAATTAACAATACTCCAACACCCAAAGTTTTAAAGTCATCTGAAAACTCATCACCAAACCAAAATTTAGTTATAAATAATACCAAAAATTTTGATATACAAAATAATAATAATAATTTAGAAACTAAAGACAATAATAATGGAAAAGATATAAACAATAATAACATTACAATCAAAAATGATAACAACCATGTAAATACTTGTAACATCAATAAAATCAGTAATAATAATGTTATTTTAGTAGAGGAAAATGATCATGGATCACAACAAAATTCACCCAAAGAATCACAAACCCAACCCTTTTTAACCCCAACACTGTCCCCTCCCCAATCGCCTTCTCATAAACCAAAAGTGCCCCAAACTACTCCCCCTCTTTTATCATCTCCACATTTTCAAAATCCATATCCAGTACTTCACCCGCAATATCACCAATACCATCAACAATTTCAAAAACATATAATACATCAACAAGAATTATTACAAAAGAATCAACAGTACCTATATATGCAGCAAACAAATAACAATATGAATAATATAAGCTATACTAATAACAATTATAATATTAACAATAAATTCAATAATTATAATCATCTTTCGTATATCGAAGAGGAAATTAAAAAACTCAATGTTAGAGAAATGTTTAAAAGATACGAAAAAGCAATTTTAAATACTCACAATTTTTTTAATATTTTCAATAGGATTGACCATAATGAGGAAGTTTTTTTAAAGCTAGCTATTCCATTGTCCCGAGAATATACAAGATTTATGTTATTGATGGCAATTGACACAATATATAAAAGTGTTGAAATAGATATATTTAACAATTACATTAATGGAGAAAGAATAAGTCTTCAGCCACCACCTTTAATAGAAAAATTTTTAACCATTCATCTAATAAACAATGGTAGGTATTATTTATTTAAAATATTTATTTCAATTACTATAGTTTACTATCAAGTTATTAATTTTTTTTTAGGAGACTATAATAAATTTTGTAGATTAATTTTTAAACAGTTTCCATCAAATATTATATCACATCTTCACCCTGATTTAATTATTTTAAACGATCAAAACGCAGTATCAGAAGAAAAGACAATCCAAAGAAAGAGATATGAAAAAACTTTATATTTATACAACACTTTTTTCAACAATATTACAAAAAATAATAATTTTAATAATAATAATAACAATAATCATCATAATAATAACAGTCTCAGTCAAATATGGCCAACAGATTATTTAACATAATGGATAACAATATTATTATTTTAATAATACACAAAAATAATTTTATTATATATAATTCTAAAAATAAAAAAAATAAAAAATGCATTGGTGGGGGTAAAAAAAATTGGGCTGCTTGATTATTTTTAAATGGGTGAATGTGTGTGAGAGTAGGTTTTTAAAATTTAGAAAAATTACATTTTGATACCACTTAGATGGAAATAAAAAACATTGAGTGTGTTAAAAGTGTTTTTATTATAACTTTGTATAATACAAAAAGTTTTAATGAAAAAAAATTTTTAAAGTTGTTTTTTTTTCTATACGATTTCGAATTTTAATAATAATGGGGGTGGGGTAATGGTAGTTTATTAGATTGCATTGTTTTTTTTTGTTTTTTTGAGTGTGAGTTTATTTTTATAATGGCGCATATTTATATAATAAATTGAATTAATAATATGAATTATATATTAGGTTTTAAAAATAAATACAATTTAAAAACAATTAATAAAAATAGAAATTCAATTTTTTTTAACAGATTAAATAACTTAAAACTCAAAATTAACAAAATAAAAATTAAATACAATAAAAACAAAAAAATTGCAACATCGCAGTAATAAAAATAATAAAAGAAACAATAAAAAAAATTAAAATATATCTATTAAAACTAAAAATATATTAATATATTTTAAATAGAGATGAATATAAAATTATTTAATAGCAATTTTTTCAGTGATGCTAATAAACACCAATTTAAAGATCCATTTAAAGATGCCACAGATAGTGAAAAGGAAAAGAAACAAAATGAAAAGAGAAGCACTATCCCATGCCTTCCAACAATACTTAGTATGTCCAAAAAAGAAAATCAAAATATTTCATCAAATGTAAATATTGTTAAAAATAGTATTAAATTACTAAATAAAACCAATAGTGAAGCTGTTAAAGAAGGTTCCCCAATTGCTGTCAATAATCATAAAAATAGTATGGAAATACAAAATAAAACCAATAGTGATGCTGATGAAGAGGGTTCCCCAATCGCTGTCAATGATCAATTAAAAAAAAGAAGAAACTGGCAAAGATCCTTATCTGATCTCCAAATGAACAACTACAACACGATGGTATCTTTTAATTATATTTATGATTTTGATCAAAAGCCATGTGGATGTCTTTTGTGCAAAAATAACTACACCATTCCTGTAAATACCCATGTATTAACAATTTTAAAGGTTGTAATTTATATTTTAGTGGAATATAAAAACCAAAGAGCCACTCCACGAAAATCATCAACCAATATACCTACTGCCAATGCTGATGTTGATCAAAATACTTCCAAACAATATCAATCTCAAACAGATGACATCCACGAATATGCCCATCTCATGTTTATAAGAGAGTATTTAGCTGTACATAGAGCTATTTTTAATCTTTCTCCATATGAAAAAGAAAAAAATCTTATCAATAGTACTCTTAATTCAAACCAAATAGTTTTTAAAAGTGGTATGGATGTATTCGGGGCACGTGGTTTTTATAAATTAAATGAAAATAAAAGTGCCCAGTTTTTTTTAGAAAACCTTTTAAATAAGAAAAATGAAATAAAAAATAAAGATAATAACTCAGTGGTCAAATCCAATAATGAAGGTAACAATTTAAATCTAATTAGAAAAAAATTGGATGAAAACAATCAAGAGATTCAACCATCATATGAAGTTAAAACAAACCTCACAGTAAATAATAGCTACAAGGGAAAAAGAAAACCAAGTAGTGAACCATCATCAGATGACCTTTCATGTGCCCCCGTAATTAAAGATTTAAATACTACTTATTATAATAGTTATGAAATGAACATTAGATATCAGAACTCTAAAATTAGACATAATACTAACCACTCAAAAGTGAATTTATCATTAGATATAAACTTTATGGAAGATAGAACCTTTTCATTAAGAAGTATCTTAAATGATTGCTTTTAAAAAAAAAAAAATAAAAAAAAAAAAATAAAAAAAAAAAAAAAAGAAATATTACATAAAAATTTATATATACACTTAATTTTATTTTTATTTTTATTTTATTTAAAAACCCAAATTTCTTTATCGACATCACCAAAGTATTTTTGATAGATTTGAATAGATTTTGCGATACGTTGTTTTTGAACTTCGACTGGATGGTTAAGAAGATCTGGGTCGAATCTAACTTTACATCCTAAAATATTGCATAATTCGTCATATTTGCTGGTTGTTAAAATTATTTGACACCAAAATTTGTTGATCAATGGGGATGCTTGCAATTTAGATTGATGACTATTAATACTTGAAATATTTTTACCGTCACCATTATCGAACAGGTATTTTAAAACTAAAAATCTTGTAAACTCTACACTAATCCTGTACCCAAATGATTCAAAATCGCTGATATAATTATAAAAATTGAAATTATCTAAAATATTTCTTTCTAATTGACGAACTTGAGGCTTTTTAATGCTTTTTATAAGCTTTTTATTTGGAATTATTTGAGCAAGAGGTTTTTTGTGCTCTTCAAAGTCCTCTTCTTCATTTTCTTCGTCTGATTCCTCTGAACTTAGTATTTGCAATTTATCTTCTTCTTCTTCTTCTTCATCTCCTTCTTCTTCTGATTCTTCCTCATCTTCCTCTTCATCTTCACTATTTGGTTTAATAAGTGAATCAAGATCTTTAATTGAAAGTCTTTTTCTTTTTACATTTTCTGAACTATTGTTAGTATTTTCCCTAAGCCTTGTTTTGACTATATTAAATTGTTCACCTAAATCCTCTTTGTCAGTATCTTTTTTATTGTTTTCACTTGGCACATCCCATGGACACTCTAAATTTGTTAGTGTCCATAAGTCCCCAAAATTACTTTTTGGGTTCCTTTGGAATTTAAATACAGATCTGTTATTTCCCAATTCATCTGATATAATATTTCTAAATTGGTTTTTTATAAGATCTATATTGAATCTATGGGTCTGAAAGTAATAGGCAATATCACCAATCGATACATTTTCCCTATTTGTGTAAGATTCCCTTGGCGTTAAACCCCTTCTAATTATTAATTCTTTCAACTCTTGCTCGTGTTTTAGTTGTTGTTTGATGATTGTATATACCACCACACTTAACATTTTTGGCCATGCTTGAGGCTCCGGCATTTCTTGTAAACATAACAAACAATCGCACATAATCGGTTTTTCTGCACTAATGCATAATCCAATTATATTAAGTATGTAATTTCTAAGGTCTTTTGGGTATGGATAGGAGAGTGACACCCCCCAAGCCGATGCTTCCTTCAATAGATCTCTATAGCCCAATGCCTCAAACCACTTTCCATTAACTTGATGCGCTTTGACACCTTTAATGTTATATACTCTGATAATATTACACTTATTATTTTTTATTATTTTATCTCTATCTTCCATTTTTTTTTTTTTTTTTTTTTTTACAAAATGTTGAATTTTTTTTTTTTTTTTAAAATTTAAAAAAATTATGAAAAAAAAAAAAAATTTGTTTGTAAATTTGCAAATAATTTATCTTGATTTATAAATTCTTTTGGAGCAAAAAAAAAAAAAAAAAAAAAAAAAACCTTTTTATTTTAATTTGGCTATTCCCAATTTTCATATTTTTGACTTATATACAATTGGCCCTCCGTAATTATCAAATTGGCCCCCTTTTTTTTTTTTATTTTTATATAAAATATTTTTTAAAAAAAAAAAAAAAAAGTGTGTTATAAATAAAGTATTTGGGGGGGGGTATGTGGGTTTAAAAATAAATATGTGTTGTTTAAATTAATATTTTTAATTATAAATAATAACTAAATTAAATATTAAATAATTTAAAAAAACGATTTTTTTTTTTTTTTTTTTAATTTTTTAATTTTGTTTTTAATTTTATTTTTTTTTTTTTTTTTTATTTTATAATTTTTTAAAAAAAAAAAAGTATCTTTTTTTTTCTTTATTTTTATTTTGTCTTTATATTTTTTTTTTATAGTTTTTATATTTATTGTTATAGTTATTATATTATTATACAATTACTTTATAAATTTATCTCTTTAATAATTTACACACTACCCCCCCAAAATTCCCTTTTTTTTTAAAAAAAGAAAGGGGTTTTAATTTTAAAAGGGCCCCCAAAGGAAACCCCTTTACCCCGGGGCCCTTAAAAAAGGGGGTGTTTTTAGGAAACCCCAAAAAGGGGAAGGGGCCCCTTTTTGGGTTCCCAAAAAGGGTTTTCCCCCCCCAAAAAAAAAAAAATA
>NW_003519972.1:0-10672 GCF_000190715.1 Dictyostelium purpureum | reverse complement strand
AATTCTTTATTACATTTTGTGATGGATGGTGGTAATGTAAAATAATTTTTTGAAGGTGATTTAATTTTTAATTTACTATAATCTATATTTGTGGCTACAACAACTGAAGGACATCGATTAGCTTGCCATCTAACCCTTTTTAAATACTCCTCACCTGTTAATGGTTCATTATCATCTGGTTCAATTTCCCCATCAACCTCAAATGCTTTTGATTGAAACTCTTCCATTTATATATTTTAACTATTTTTTTTTATTAAAGATTAAAAATTAAAAAAATGAAAAAAAATTAAAAAAAAAAAATTAAAAAAAAAAAATTAAAAAAAAAGTTGGGTTTATTAAAAAATTTAGTTTATTTAATAATTTTCAAAATAAAATTAAATAAAGGAACTTTACAAAAAGCTGAAGTAAATTCGTGAATAGTGTGACCAGCAGAAGCTATTCTACAACCTTGTGGTTTTGAGAAACCCAAATCAGTCCCAACCTCTTCTTCACTACGAATAAAGTTTATAGTTTTATCTTGATTTCCAAAGAAAGATTTGGTAAATTGATTTGATTTACTTGAAATTGAATGAACACTATCGGTTAGAGCAATCCCTGCTAAACGGTTTTCAATTTTTTCTGCTCTATTATCTAAAAGATGACATGTGTTTACACCACCAAAACTATGGGCTACAATTATAATTTTTTTGGCTGGTGATTTTGAAATAAAATGGTCAAAAACATATAATACATGATTTTGGGATGATTCGCTACCTTTAACATATTGACGTTCAACTTTTTTCTTTTTTTTTAATGGTTCATCATTATCATTACTTTTTTCGTTTGATGATGATGATGATTCTTCTATATAATTAAAATTTGGATTTAATACAATAATTGAAAATCCATTATCTTTAGCTTCTTTTAAGTATGGTAAAATTGTACCACTATTTAATGAATCATTAATACATAAACTACGTGCCCATTGTCCTGATTTTACTGCTCCTGAACCTAATAAAATAATAAAAAAATATAAAAAAAAAAAAATTAAAAAAAAAAATGTTAAAAAAAAGGTTATAATAAAAACTTTAAATATTTTTATAATCATTACCATTTATTAAAACCATTAAATTTTCACTATTATCATAAAAATCTTTACTTAAAAATATATTTGATTGGGCAAAATTTTCATTTTCTGTTTCATTTTCGCTTTTTTCTGGAATCCAAATTTCGTTTAAATTGTATGGTTCAGATTTCATCATATCTTGAATAGTTGTAACAATAACATCACCTAATCTATCATAATGCTCTTGATTTACAAATTTAAATTTTTCTTCACCATCAATACTTCTTAGTTGCATTTGGTCATTATAATAATAAGAAAAATCTTTTAATGATTTATAGTTTTTATAATCTATATTATTATTTTTGTCATTTTTATTTTCATTATTATTATTATTATAAAATCTTGAATTTAAATTTTCGGTTAATGATTTTTGAAAAATTAAATTTTCTTCAATATCTTTGTTGTTTTTTTCTTCATCGGTATGTGTAGGTGGTGTTGATGGTGGTGTTATTTCTTTAGTTTCTTTTTCCATTTTTAATTTGGTAATGAGGTGGTCAAATTAAATAATAAAAATAATAAAAATATTATTAAAAAAAATAAAAAAAAATAAAATATTTTAATTTTTTTTTTTTAAATTTTTTTAATTTTTTTTAAATTTTTTTTTAATTTTTTTTTTGTTTTTCAAACTATATATTTATATAATATAAAAAATATTATCGATTATTTTTTTATTAAATTACTTTTACTTTTAATAATTATTTTTAAATTTTTTAAATTATTATAGAATTTTATTATATTATATATATAAAAAAATCTTTTTTATTACATTTTTTTTAATATAATTTATGAATTTAATTATTTAAAATAATTAATAACAATGCTATCTACACAACAGCAACAACAGCAACAACAGCAACAGCAACAGCAACAACAACAACAACAACAACAACAACAACAACAACAACAACAACAACAACAACAAAATAGTAGTAGCAATAATAGTGGAAATAATGTTGTAAATACAGATAATCAACCACAACTACAAACACCAGTATCAACACCATCTCCAGCACCGGCACAAATACAATCACAATTAAATAATTCAAATGGAAATAATTCACCTTCAACACCAGAATCATTAACAATTTTAGTTAATAAATATTTAAATAAAACTTTAAGTGATTGCTCAAAAAAGCAACAATCAATTAAAGATGAAATTAAAGTTATTTTAGAATATTTAAAAGCCAACCCAACTTTATTAACAAATAATGAATCATTTCCAGTGCCATCATCTAGAAATAACCCACAATGGAATAAATTTTTAGAGCATTTAGCGACTATTTTTAAATTTACATTCGAATCTAAAAGTTCAAAATTAATAATTTCTTCTGTTGATTTTATAGAGGTAAGATTTAATTAATAAATAATATATTAAAAATAAAAAAATAAATATTAAATTTTATTATTTTTATTTTTAAAAAAGAAATTAATATCAAGTAATTATATTTTAAGTAGTATGTTGGATGAAAATGGTAAAATGATTATTGATAAATTTGTTGAAGCAACCTTATTTTCATGTGCAGAAATTTCAGATGAAATGACACTAGTTCAAATTACAAAATTTGTTCACACAGCAGCTTCTAAATTTCATAGACAAACATTATTATATTCATTTAAAACTTTATTTTACATTCATGTAAATTCTAAAACTCAATCAAATTTAGCAATTGCATCAAAAACTTCAATTACCCAAATTATAAATAGATTATTTAAAAGTTTTAAATTAAAACCAATTATTAATAATTCAAAAACAAATAATATAAATATTGAAAATAATAATAATAATAATAATAATAAAATTAATAATCAAATTTCACCACCAAATGTATCAATATCTTTAACTGATTTACAATCACCGACACATCAAAAACAAAATAATGAACAAGTTGTATCTAATATTATTGATGATATTGTTACAAAAATTGTAATAAAAGATGATGAACCATCACAATCAAATTTACCAAATATAGCTTCAACTATTTCAAGTCCAATTGTAAAACAACCAATGAATGTAATATCACCGGTTTCAACTGACATTTCCACAACTGCTAATACCACTTCAACTGCTGTTCCATCAACAATAACTCCAATAACTAACAATAATTCTACTATTACACCACCAATTAATACACAAGAATTAGATTTAAATTTAAAAGATTCAATATATTTATTCAGATTACTTTGTGATTTATCATTAAAAGATATTTCAGAGTAAGTTAATAATATTTTATTTTATTTAAAAAAATTTTATTAACAATTTTTATTTTTTTATTTTTAGTTACGATTCACCAGAAGTTAAAGTTAGAATTTTTTCATTAGAATTAATTTCATCAATTTTTGAAGAATATGGTAAATTAATCAAAAGTTATCCAAATATTATAAATTATGAAATTCGAGAAGGTTTATTCCCATCAGTTTTAAATTCCGGTTTTTCAAGCAATAGTACTATTTTTAGATTATCTTTGACATTGTTTTTATTTATGGTTGTACACTATAGAGATTATTTACGTGAACCAATTGGTCAATATTTCTCATTAATTATTTTAAGAGTTTTAGAAAGTTCAAATAGTTCACTTCAACAACGTTGGATGGTACTTCAAGTTTTAGCACGTATTTGTGAAAATCATCAAATTTTAGTTGATCTTTATGTAAACTATGATTGTAATTTATCTTCAAAAGACATTTTTCAAAAGTAAGTTATTTAAAAAATAATATATATATTATTTATTTAAATTTTATTTTATTAATTAATATAATTTTTTTTTTTAAAATTTTAGAACAATTGAAGATTTATCAAAAATTGCTCAATTAGTTATTCAAGAAAATAAAGTTTACGATTTAAAAGTTAAATATTCAGCATTAGAATGTTTAACCTCTTTAGTTAGAGCATTATCAGAAGGAATAAATTTACACAAAGAAAATTTAACAGAAAAATTAAAACAAATTCCAAAAGAAAACAAATTTATAAAACAAAAACAATTCAAATTATTAATTGAAGAGGGTAAAAGAAAATTCAAAATGTCTCCAAAAAGAGGTGTTGAATTTTTTGTTAAAATTGGTGCAATGGAAAAAGAAGCTGCAAATATAAGTAAATTTTTTAAAGAGACTGATAATCTAGATAAAGAATCTATTGGTGTTTATATTTCTGAAAGAGAGGACTTTAACATCTCAGTATTACATCACTATACCGATCTTTTTAACTTTAGTGGTTTTACTCTAGATGGTGCCCTCCGTTATTTCCTCAGTCATTTTAGATTACCAGGTGAAGCTCAAAAAATCGATCGTATCATGGAATCATTCTCAAGAAAATACTTTGAAGATAACAAATCTGAAAAAATGGAAATTTTAGATCAAGATTCAGTTTTTGTTTTATCTTTTGCTACTATTATGTTAGCCACCGATCTTCATTCTGTTTCAATCAAAAATCACATGTCTAAACAACAATGGTTAAAAATGAACTCTAAAAGTAATGGTCCACAAAAATTAGAATATGACGAATCTTTTCTTTTAGGTATTTATGATCGTATTTCTATGGAGCCATTAAAGTTAAAAGAAGAAGAAGTCGATATCAATTCATCAGATGACCTTTCAATTAAAATTAAAAACAATTTTCCAATTGATGATCCTTCAAATAAGAATCATGTAAAGACTCCATTTGATCATGGTTTAATTTTAGAAAATTTGAAATTTATGGTTGGCGTAGGTTGGACTCCATTGTTAGCTGCTCTTAGTACAGTTTTAGAAAATACTGAGGATCCAAAAATTATTCAAGTTTGTTTAGATGGCTTTAAATATTCAATCGATTTAACATGTCTATTGGAGATGTCAACTGAACGTGAAGCTTTCATCTCTTCATTATCTAATTTTACCATTAGTGAAAAGAGTAAAGAATTAAAACAAAAGAATATGGATAGTCTACAAAAATTAATTCAAATTGCTCGCATTGATGGTAACTATCTAGAAAAAAGTTGGTTACCAATTTTAAAAGCAATTTCATTATTGGAACGTTTAAGAATATCATATTTAGGTGTAAATAATCCATCACAAGATTTACAAAACTCAATAGGTTCATCATCGTTGACATCAAATACAACATCAACCACAATATCAAACACAACATCTGTGAATCAATTACAAACCCAATCACCCCAATTACAACAAAATCAAAATGGTTTAAATAGTTCTACAAGTGGATTAAGTAATAATTTTGGTCAACAACAACAACAACAACAACCACAACAACAACCACCAAAACGTAGTATTAGCACAACCGAATTCTTTTTAGGTGTAAAAACTCATCAAAGATCCTCTTCCAATTTACCATCGATTGAAGGCATCAATATTGAACAAATCTCTAAAGAATTAGAAACTGCTAATCATTTATTTGTAAATAGTAACTCTCTTACCAATGAGGCTATTATTTATTTCACCGAATGTTTAGCTTCAGTTAGTATGGACGAAATTAAATTAACAACTCCATCAACGTTTAGTTTACAAAAACTTGTAGAGGTTGCAGTTTATAACTCTAATCGAATCAAATCAATATGGAGCATTATAGCTGAACACTTCACCAAAGTTGGTATTACTTTTCCAGATAATGTTTATATAGAATCAATGGTAATTGATTCCCTTAAACAATTGGCCCAGAAATTCCTTGATCTAGAAGAAATTAATAAAGATCAGTCACAAAAAGATTTCCTTAAACCATTAGAAACAATATTCAGTTCAAATAATCATCCAGATGTTAGGGAATTAATTTTGAAATGTATTTTCCAATTGACAAACGGTAGAAATTCATTAATTAAATCAGGTTGGCGTCCAATTTTTACAATCTTTACATTATCATCCTCTTCATCAGATCAAACAATTGCCACACAAGCATTCGATTTTGTCGATGAATTAATTCGTGATTTCTCATATATCACCGAAAGTTTTTTCATTGATTATGTAAATTGTCTCTCGAGTTATGCAAATGGTCGTCATAAAGATCTCAGTTTGAAGGCTATAGATATCCTTAGTTATTGTGGTGTACAATTAGCAAATGGTCGTGTTTGTGCTTTAGTTCGTGAAGAAGGTGCTTCTGCCAATACTCCACTCTTTACAGATTCTGAAGAACATATATCGTTGTGGTTCCCACTTTTAACTGGTTTAGCTAGAGTTATTTCCCATCCAGATCCAGAACTTCGTTCTTATGCCCTCGATACTCTTTTTAGAGTTTTAGCATTATTTGGTAGTACTTTTAGTAGTAAACTTTGGGAACTAATTTTCCGTGGCGTTTTATTACCAATCTTTGATAATGTCGGTTATTCAAAAGGTCAACATGAAACAATCTTAGAAGATACTAAATGGCTTAAACAAACTGGTAACCATGCTTTCCAATCACTCACAGAGATGTTTATAAACTTTGTGGATATTGTATGCTTCCTTTTGGATGATATGTTAGACTTATTGGTCAGTTGTATCTTACAAGAAAATGAACTATTAGCTAAAACTGCAGGTACATTTTTAATTCAACTTGTAACTACAAATGGATCAAAATTTTCAAATGTTCAATGGTCAAATATTGTATCACAATTATATAAAATTTTCCAAATTAATACACCATTTGAAATTTTTAAATTAATAGAATTTAATGAAGAGATCAAATTAAATGAAAATAATTTAAATGAAATTTTATTAAAAAACAATTTAATAAATAAATTACAACAACAACAGCAACAACAACAACATCAGTCACATTCAGCTCCAATTTCACCATTAATTGATTCTGTTCAACCTTCAATCCCTCCAATTTCACCTTTATTAAATAATAATAATCATTCAAAACCAGATAATGATATCCCACTTAGAGTTTCTTCATCATTACCATCAACTCCATTAACTTTAACACCACCAATAATTAGAAAAGAAAATAATGAAGAATTAAATAATAATAATGATGAATCAATGATTCCTTCTCCACCACAAAACTTAACAATTAATCATAATAGATCACATTCAGATTTACCAACTACACCATCAAAAAATCATAATAGAAATTCATCAATTAATTCAAATGTAAATTTTCCAACAACAATTCCACAACAACCAATTCAGCAACAACAACCAATTCAGCAACAACCAATTCAACAACAAAATACACAAAAACAATATCTTTTAAATATTATTCAATCAAAATGCTCAGTACAATTACAAATGGTTCAAGCTATTAATGATATTGCAATTTCTCACTATGAATTTTTAAATACATCACAATTATTTAGTTTGGGCGATTGTTTACATTTAACATTTACTTTTTGTCAAGATGCACTTAATGAACAACGTTTAAATGACTCTCTTAAAAGAGTTGGTCAAACTTTTGATATTCTTAAAAAGAAAGCAATTACAGGATATTTAAATCTTTTAATGATTTTATATTCAGAACAAGAAATTGATGTTTCAAATAGAACAATTCATTCCGAACACAGGTTAATAAAGTAAGTAATAAAATTATTAATGTTGATTTAAAGTATTAAAAACTAATTTTTTTTTTTTTTAGTTTATGTAAAGAATTAATTCAAATATTTATTTCAAAACCAAAAGAATCAATAGTTCAAACATCAACTATTATACAAATTCTGCAAGGTATATTATCATTTGATAATGAAAAATTCTTAAGAAATACAAGTATATATTATAATTTATTGGTACAACTTTTGCTTGAAGATGATAAAGATATAAGAACAAATTTAAGAGATATTTTATTAAGAATTGGTAAATTAAATGGAACAATAACAACTACATCAACAACAACAACATCAACAATAATAACATCAACACCAACAATAACAACAATATCAAAATAAATAAATTTTTAATATACCCAACTTTATAAAAAAAAAAAAAAAAATTATTTTTTTTGTTATAATATTACAAAAAAAAAAAAAAATAAAAAAAAAACTTATTTATATAAATCTCTAAATTTATTTTTATTTTAAATGATTTATTAATCTTTTACCATTTTTCCAAAATAAACAATAATAATCTACAATAAAATCGATAATTTAAATTATTTGTAAAATAATTTTAAAATTTTATTAATCTGGTGGTAATAAAAAAAAAAAAAGAAAGCTTTGGATAACAAAACATTACTTTATAATATTATAATTGTTTTTATTTATTCTTTTATTTCGATTTCGAAATTATCATTAATTTCTTGATCACTAAAATAATCTTCATCTATATATTCATTAAAACCATTATTATTAACCTCATTATCTTCATTTTTTATAGAATTCTCTTTATAATCTTTTTTAATATTTAAAATTTTTGTTAATTCTGAATCTTTTTTAATTGATACTATTAGACCATTTGAAGTTATAACATTACTATTTATTAATTCTAAACTTGATAATTCACAAAGTTCAAATAAAATTGTATCAATAATTGCTGTTAAAATAATTGGTGATAAATCGATAATCTTGATACTATTATCAATTGATTTTATAATTGAGACAATATAAGAAATTGAAACATTTAATCCTGCAATAGTATTTAAATTAATTTTTTCTTTGGCTGATTCTTTTTGTTTACTGTTATTTTCTAAAATTGATGAAACCCTTGATATACATTGCATACATTGTAGTGATACCACATTTGATAACTCTGGACATTCTTTGAATATGTTATTCATAATTGATTTTTGAATACTTGATGGTGTTAAAATATTTTTATTATATTGTTTTGCTTGATTAATAATTCTTTTTAAAAGATCCTCTATTAAATTTTGTAAAACCTTAATGGTTGTAGTTGAAAATTTAATTACTTGATTCCTTTCATTTGAAATAATATAAACTATTTTCTTTAATCCTTTTTTAAAATGATTATCCATTTTATTTTTTATGAAAATATTAAATCATTAATGATTTTTTGAAAAATTAAAAAAGAAAAAAATAAAAAAAAAAAATTTAAAAAAAAAAAATAAAAAAATAATTTAAAAAAATTTAAATGGGTTATAAATTTGTTGAATTTTTTTTTTAATAAATAAATAAATAAATTAAATAATTTAATTTTATTTTTAAGATTTTTTAATCATTGTTTTATAAAATTCTTATAAAATACAATTATGAATAAATATAATAATAAATATTTTGGTATAATATATTAGTTTTTGGAGGTTGGATTTCCAAAATCATCACCAGCATCAGAAGCCTCATCTTCATAAAAGACTTGAATATTATTAATTTCATATTTTGATGAAAACATTTTGTTTCTATATATATTTTTTAAATTATTATTTTTTAAATTTGAGTTATTGATTGAAGTTAATGATTCTATAAAATAAAGAAATTATTATTAATATTTAACTTTAAACAATTTTATAAATTCATTGTACTTACTGAATAATGACATTTTTAAAATAGCTTTTTAAAATTAATAAATAAATAAATATTGAATTTTTTTGGTTGTTGTTGTTGTTGAATGAATTGAATGAATGAAAAAAAACATTCTTCTATTTATACTTTTTAAAAAAAAAAAAAATTTTATTTTTAATTTTTTTTTTTTTATTGTTATTTTTTTTTTAATAGTTTAATTATTTTTTTTTATCTATTTTTCACTAATTTTACACAATATTAAATCAAAAAGGGGTACATATAATTATTTTTAAGAGTGTGTTAGTGAGTAAGTAAGGGGTGTGTTTGTTTTGGTGTATGTTAGTTTTTGTGTGTTTGTGTGGGGTATTGATTTTTTTTTTCTAACCCCAACTAACTTTTTATATTTAAAAACAAATTTGGGTAGTGGTATAAAAAATGTGGTTATTGTGGTATAAAAACTATATATCACATGATCAATTATCACTTTTAATTTAAAAATACAATTTTAACCATTACATTTCCATATTTGTACAATTTTAAAAAAACCAATCAAATTGTAAAGTTATATTTAAGTATTAAAAATTACAGAATACATTTTTTCTTTTTTATAAATCTCTTGTAAATATTAATAATTTAACAAAAAGTAGTAATGAGCTTTTAAATTTACAAAAAATTTAAAACAAAACATAAATTAATAAATGTTATTTTAATCAATTTTTTTTTACAAATTATTAAAAAATATATTTGAAGATAAAATAAAAAAAATTTAATAAAATTATGACAATCAAATAATTAAATTTTATTATTTCGAAAATTTATTAAAATAAAATTCAAATTAATTAAAATAATAATAAAAATTAATCAATGTTCAAAAATTACTCTTTTTTTTTTTTTTTTTCTTTTTTCTTTTTTATTAAATAAATTAAATATTTATTTCTTTAAAAAATTAAATAAATACATCATTGTTTTATTTAGTATTTTTAAAACTGAGTAAATTCATATTTTAATATTTTAAATTAATTAAATTTGATTTCTTTAAAATTGATAAAAAGTATTTATTTTTTTTTGAAAAATTAATTTAAAAAAAAAAAAAATTAACTTTGAATGACTTTTTAAAAATAATAAAATGAGTCACTTTATTAATAAACCTTTAACTATGACCTCCCATTACCAATCAAAAAAATTAAAAGTCGTAATGGAATAAACAATAAAA
>NW_003519971.1:0-10691 GCF_000190715.1 Dictyostelium purpureum | reverse complement strand
AAATATCTTTTAGGGGGGGTAAGGTGAGGGGTGGTATTGGGTTTAGGGGGGGGGGAAAAACC
Organism: Dictyostelium purpureum; assembly: GCF_000190715.1. Classification (NCBI taxonomy): domain Eukaryota; phylum Evosea; class Eumycetozoa; order Dictyosteliales; family Dictyosteliaceae; genus Dictyostelium; species Dictyostelium purpureum. The sequence continues at coordinate 10,629 of NW_003519971.1, read as the reverse complement.
CTTAAAAAAATTTATTGGTATTTTAAAAAAGTGGTAATATTTTTTTTAAGAGCACTTGGGCCAAGTTTTTTTTTTTTTTTTTTCCTTAACCAAAAAGTTGGATTTAAATTTGGTAGATAATTTTTTTTAGGAAAAAAAAACCCCTTGGTTATTTCCAAATCCAGTTTAATTTTAAAAAAAAAAATTTCGGAAAAAAAAAAAAAAAAAATTTTAAAAAAATTTTGAAAAAAAAAAAAAATTAAAAAAAAAAAGAAAAAAAAAAAAAAAAGATATTTTTTGATTTAGAGAGAAAAAAAATAACTTTGGGTTTCTGTTGATGAATTATTTATTTTATAATGATTTATATTACTATTTATTTTATAATAACAAAATATATTATTTGATTTATTGTGATGGTTAAATGGTTTGTTATTTGGTTTTATTTATTGAAAAAAAAAGGAATGAAAAAAAAAAAAAAAAAGAATAAAAAAAAAAAAAAAAGAAACAAGTAAAAATAGAAATAAAAAAAATAAAAAAAAAATCTAAAAACTTTATACTATTATATATATTTATAAATACAATAAAGGTGATTGGGGTTTTTATAGAGGAGTTGTTGTTATTTTAAAACAATGTGGATTATTACTTTTTAATTATAGGTAAAATACAATAAAAAAAAAAATTTTAAAAAAAAAAATAAAAATTTTTTTTTTAAAAAAAAAAATAATAAAAAAAATAAAAAAAAAAATAAAAAAATTATTATTTGAAAGAAATTTTTAAAATTTAAATAATTGAATAAATATAATCTAAGTTTTATTTTATTATCATTTTTATTTTTTTATTTTTTTTTTTTTTAAAGAAAAATTATTTTTAAAAAAAATAAAATAAACCCGAATTTAAATTATTTGAATTTTTGTGATGTATATTTAGAATGGTGTGTACCAAATATCGTTTTATATCCATAGATAGATAGGCAGTGAAACAGTATCACCTTTCGATGGATACGGTGCAATTGGTAAAAAACAAAAAAAAAAAAAAAAAAAGCCAAATTGAAAAAAAAAGGTTAATTTTAACAATACCACAAAGTTATGTTTAAAAAAAATCATTGCAATATTATTTTTATTTTATTTTATATTTATATTTTATAATTTATATTTTATTTTATATTTTATATTTTATATTTTATATTTTATATTTTATATTTTATATTTTATATTTTATATTATATCAATTCCATGTATTTTTTGTTTTATCAAAAAAAGGTTTATTATAAATTTCCTATTTTAATATATACACAAAAAAATAATAAAAAAAAAATAAAAAAAATATAATTTTAAAATAAATTTTTTTTTTTTTCTTTATTTTTTTTTTTTTTAAAAAACCAAAAAAATTGTTATAAAATTAATTTTAATTAAATTATAATTCAATAACTTACAACCATAACAAATCTAATAACCTTTTTTTTTTTTTTAAATTTTTTTTTCATTCAAACAATATACACATTCATAAAATAATTTTTTTTTTTTTTTTTTTTAAACCCAAGATGGAAAATCAGAATATAATAGGTTCGGGAGAACAATTAAAAATTGATAATACTTCAGTATTACCACAAAAAAACAATAGAAATAATAACAACAATAGCAGCAATAGTAATAGTAATAATAGAAATAACAGATACAGACATAATAATAATAATAATAATAATAACAATAATAATAGAAATAGAGTAAATAGAAATCATTATAATGAAGATGAAGACCCAGAGCTCTTATTAGCTTTTGAAATTAGTAAAGCTGAATATGAGGAACAACAAAAGAGAAATAATACATCATCTACCAATACTACCAGTACTACTACTAATACTACAACTACCACAACAACAAATACAGCACCAATAAATTTATCAAACAATAACAATAGTACACAAACCCCGCAAACTAACAGTGGTGGTTTAGAAAATAAAAGAGGCAAAAAGGGTCAGGTTGATATGACTCATTTATTAAAGTTTCAATCAACATCACCACATCATCGTAGCCCATATATAAATTCATCATCACACATTAATTCAAATTCATATCGTCCACCCAGAAATAACTATCGTGGTAATTCATCATCAAATAATCATAATCATAGTCATAATCATAATCATAATCATAATAATCATAATAACAATAGAAATAAAAACAATTATAAAAAACCAATTCAAGATACTACATTTTTACAAGCAAAGTAAGATAATAATTATATTATAGATAAAATAGTTTTATTTTAAAATAAATAATAAGGATATTAATTATTAATTATTGTTAATATTTAATTAGTTATTTATTTAAAATCAACCCCTTTGGGAATTATTCAAATGCACTTAGAGAGGTCGATAGTATTGTTTCATGGAACAAAGTTGAGCAGGTCGTATATTTAACACATGAGGAAACTCAGTTTCAATGTCCAATCTGTTTAGATAATCCAGTTATCCCAAAGATTACAAAGTGTGGTCATATCATGTGCTATACATGTATTTTAAGATCATTATTTCATACCACAAAATGCCCACTTTGTTTATTACCAATCGAATCAAAGGAGGATTTAAAGAGTTTAGAAATTAAGAAAACCAAAAAGTATAAAGATGGTGACGAAATTTCATTGCAATTGGTCAAATATCAAGAGGGTTCAACTGTACCATTCCTTTCGACTGAACCTATTCCCGAAAAGATTTCATTCCCGCTAAATGGTGAAAAGAGTTGCTTATTCTCAAAATTTTCAATTATCAAAAATATCAATGAAATTGTTGACGCAGAAACCAACCAAGTTATTCGTAGTAGGGAGGCCGCCATCAGTGAATGTGATTCAGAATTACTCAAGTTTTTAAATGAGGCTTTATTAGGTATCCAAGATAGACAGGAGTCATTTAAAAAATTACTTGAAACCAGATCCTCTGAAAATTCAACTTTTATTACAATACCAATAAAGAGTTCAAACAAAAAAGATTTTGACAGTTATCAGTGCAGTAATAATTTTGAAATTAGAATGGCTTTGGAAGAGTATTTTAATTCAACAGAGCAGGATTGTTCAACTCCAGATGAAAATTCAGATGATGAAGAAAATAGTAGTTTAAATAATTCAAATACAAATTTATCTAATAATAATAGAAATAATGATAGTATCAATAGTAATGAAAGTAATAGTAACATCAACATTAATAATAGTAATAATATTAAAGTACCATTATCAACACTATCATCCACCAATAGTGTACCAGGTGCTGAATTAAGCCTAGAGTCATTTTCATACGAAAATCAACCATCAAATGGATTGTTTTATTTATATCAATCAGAGGATGGCCAAAAGATTTATTTACACCCATTATGTATGAAAATTTTAGATTATGAATATAAAAAGGCCAATACATTACCAGATAAAATTACAGCCAAGGTTTATGAGTTTGAGGATTATCAAGTTACAGAACAATCTAGAAAACAGTATAAATCATTCAATGTTTTGGCACTTACCACTGGAATCACATTTGCAGAAATTGATCTTAGTTCAGTTGTTTCAAAAGAAACCCTTCAACATTTCCATAAAGATATTAAAAAAAGAAAAGATGCAAGATTTAATAAAAAGAAAAAAGAACAAAAAATTCAAAGAGATAAAGAACTTGAAAGGGCAAAAGATTTAGAAAGGGCCCTTGAGCTAAGGGAAATCTCTAGAAAAGAGAAACAATTAGAAATGGAAAGAGAGGCTCAAAGAATTGAACAAGAAAAGAAGGATAGAGAAGAGCAATTAAAAAATTCAGCAGGTCAAAAAATCAAAAGACAATTAGGCTTTTTAGAAGCCATACAAACTCATAAAAATATTGATTCACCAGATGAATTCCCTTTATTATTTGCAAAAAAATAATAATAAATATAAATAAAGGCTATAAATAAAAAATATAATATAAAATAGTAAATAATAAAGTTAAAAAAATTAATTATTTATAATAGTAAAATCAAATAGGTTGCATATTTTATTTTTTTTTATTTTTTTTATTTTATATTTTTTAATCAATTGTTTTTATTAGATTTATTAAGTCACAAATAAATGTCATAATCATATTTCCTTTTACTTCGACAATATCTTCCCAAAAAATTATTGCTGTGCAACCTAATCTTCTTGCAATGGTGATTACATATTGAGCATTTGATTTGTAAGATTCTGAGTTTTCTTTAAACTTTATTTCTGCATAGTTGATACAACCTGGTTGGATTGAGTCCAAGAGATCTAGTAAAAATTTACCGTCTTTTAATGATGGGTCAGAAAATGACTTTATTTGACTAGATTTGCCAGCTTTTGTTACCATTTTGTTTATTTTTGAGATAATATCTGATTCAGTTAGTTCTTGATTTAGGTTACCACTACTGTTGCTTCTAATGTGTATGGCTCTTTTAAGTACACTAATTCTCATCATTTGCCAAACAAACGATAAAAGGAATTTCTTACTACCATCTACAAAATCTCTACCTGCAATACTAACCAAAGAGAATTTTAATTTATCTTTACCCAATTTAACACAATAATTGCAATTTTCTGTCATTGAAAAAGTATTGGTGGGATTCATATTGACTAATTTCCAATTAACGATACCTGGCTGAACCTTATCTAATGCTTTTAATAATAATAAACCGTCTGCAAAATCGTCAAATGATGATGTACTAATATCAATTGTTTTAAGCCAACCTTTGCATGCTTTTTCTTCACTTGATGGGGCAATATCTGGTGAGTCATGACGTATTGGGATTTCGCTCTTTGATAAAGAAATGGCAGAGTTACGGTCCAATAGTTGGGCTAAAAGGATAATTATTTTTTCTTGATTACCTTTTGTAATATCATCTTTAAATACAAATAGTTGTTTTGGTAATAGTTGGTCTGCTATATATTTTAGTATTGAATCTAAATCCTGAGTGTGTTGTTGATCTACTGAATAGATATGCTTCATTAAACATGCTAATATTGTTTTTCCATTGTTTGCAAAATCTTGTGAAAAATTATAAATAAGTTCTTTATTATCTATTTTGAGGAAATGATTAACCCATCTTCTTAATAAACATGTTTCTTCTAGTGCTACAAAACTATCCCAGCTTTCCTCTCTCTTTGATTGACTAATGCCATGCTCTGGGTTATGTTTCCATAAATAAACCAATTCTGGATGGGACTGCAAATTAATTCTACTAACATTTCCTATATAGAAAATTTCAATTAAAAATCTATATAGCTCTTCGTAATTATTCATAATTTTTTCGGCATTGAAATTTTGGTTACCACCTAGCACTTTAATTGAATTTAGGGAAACTTTGATATTACCTATCTTTTCTGAATTATTTGAACAGTTTTTGTACAATGCTCTTTTATCAATTGATTCTGGGATAAAGGTATTAACAATTTCTGAATATAATAGACCATCAGAGAATAGTTCTAAAGTACATTTCTTACATTCACTTTTGACCTCTCTTTTTAAGATAGAGCTAATATAAACCAAAATCGATACATCTTTTTCATCAATTTGAAATTGTGAGCAGTCGTGGGAGTTTGATTCTAATATTTCTTTTTCCGATTGTTTCTTTTCTAATTTCTCTTTTTCCATTCTATCTTGTTCTAGTTTCTCTCTTTCTTTTATTTCTTTTTCTAATCTTTCTTTTTCTTTTTTTTCACTTTCTAATTGCTCTTCTAATTTAATTTTTTCCAATCTTTCTTTTTCTAATTGACCATGCTCTAGTTTTTCTTTTTCTAAAATTTCCATCTTTTCTTTTTCTAATTTTTCATGCTCCTCCAATAAAGCTTGAGATAGTTTCAAATTTAAGTTATTTCTTACTGATTTAAGTAAATTTTCATTTTGAATTTCAACCTCTTTCATCCTCTCTTCAAATTGTTGACGTTCTTTTTGCAATAGTGAGTCCATTTCTTTAACTTTATCTTTTAACACTTCGTTATCAGACTTCATAACCTTTTCTTTTATATTCTTTTCATTTAGTTCATATTCGATTTGATTTTTTTCTTTTTGTAAAATATTTATTTGTTCTACCAATTGGTTTTTTGAATTGATTAATTGATTTAGGTTTACTTCAATATCGTTGTTTGCACTTTCCATTTTTTGATTAAAATCGTTGATAATTTCATTATTCTTTTCTTCAAGAGATTTTATTTCACCCTGATAGTGTTGATTAATGGACTCGATTTCTTCTTTTAGCTGCACCTTTTCTTTTTTCTCTATTTCTATAGTAGCCGATAGTAATTTTTCATTTTCTTGATATTTTTGAATTTGTTCATTTAGTTGTAAAATCTGGTTAGTGTTTAATTGCAATGTATCTTTGACTGTTAAGAGCTCATTGCTAGTAGAAGTGGCCTCCTCTTTTGCAATTTGATTTTCTTGTTCTAACCTTTGTTTATCTTTTTGTAATAATTCAAATTTCTCGGTATCACTTAAAGATTTATTTGAATAGTCTTTACATTTTTCGCACTCTTTTTCTCTTTCCATTTGTAGCTGTTCTAATAGTATCTGATTTTCTTTTATAAGATTACAACGTTCTTTTGTGGTTTCTTCTTTTTCCTTTTCTAATTTACTGATCACTTGTTTTAAATCTTTAAAATCATTTTGTAAACCCTCGACATCACTTTGATATTGATTCTTTAATTGCTCTAAATTTTGGATCATTTCATCTTTCTTTAAATTATTTGTTTCATTGTTATTTAACTCTTCCCTAAGACATGTTACCAAATTGGTTTGTTCATTCAAAACTTCGATGGCGTGTGAGGAGCTTGTTTGGATATCTTCGTTTAGTTTATTAATTTGATTAGTCATTTCGTTGATCTTGTTTTCTAATACGTTTATTTCACTATTTTTTTGATTTATGATGGATTGAAGATGATTTTCGGATTCATTGGCACTCTTTTTAATTGTTTCTAACTCCATTGATAATCTTGAACTATTTTCTTTTAATGCAAACGAATTATTTGTTTCAATTTTGATTTTATTTTCTAATTTTGAACACTGATCTTTAATAAAGCTAATATCATTATCTTTGATTGATACAATATCCTCCATTTGAATATGAAGCTGAGTATTTTCATCAGCCAATAAACTATTTTGCTTTTCCAGTTTCTCGATTTCTTGGAAAGAACTCTGAATAACAAGCGACAACCCTTGAATATTGACATCCATTTGTTTTTTATTATTAAGCAAATCACTCTTTAGTTTTGATGTTAATTTCTTTATATTTTCTTCAGTTTCATTTTTTTTTAAAGTATTTTCTTGTTCTTTTTCTTCCTCCAAAACGAGTACTCTTTGTTGAACCTTATTTAATGTCTCTACAGTTTCTTGTAAATTCTTATTTGATTCTTCTAATTTTTCTTCTAATTTTAAATTGACCTTATTAATATTTTGACACTTTTCATTTAACTCTGATATATCTTCTAATAACTCGTTAATTGTTTGCTTTTCTTTAACCAATGAGTCATTAATTTCATTTATAATACCCAATAAATATGTTGATATAAGCTATTAAATAATAAATAATAAATTAGTATTGTTTCGGTAAAAAAGATTGTTAATATTTTTATAGGTTTAAAAATACTTACAATTAAAAGAGATGATCTTAGCAAACTATCTTTGGACGTTTCAATAATTAATGAGTCCTTATGCTCTTCAAAAGAAACATTTGATGAAGTTTTTAACACACATGACGAGGCCAAATGGATATCCTGGTTATTTGAAATATCATCTGTAATACTACCCCCTTCAACATTATTGGAATTTTCGATATTAAATGGTTTTTTTTGATATTTTGAATTTAGATCCTTTACTTTAGAAATTAATTGAATTATAATTGGTTCACCCAATCCCTCTCCAGAAACGATATTGTTTGGGTTGTTATTATAGTTATTGTCATTATTGTGGTTATTTTCATTATTATGGTAATTATCATTATTAATATCACTATAAATATTATCTTTAACTTGCAACTGATTTATATAACCCTTTGTAAAATTTAATAGCTTTAATTCATCATCATTATTCTGATAGTTGTGAAAAGATTTGATTTTTGTGCAACAGGTAATAATACTATCGAAAGATACTTGACAGTTCTCTTTTAACAAATTGAAATCTTCCAATATTGATTTTTTAATATTAAGCTGTGAAAATGATTTAAGGTCTTTGTATTTGGCTCTAAGCTCTCTATTCTTCTTTTTTAACTTATCGATTTCATCCATATAGTTTTGATAGAGAACATTTTCGCTGTTTAAGTTTTCCAATCTTTGCTCGAGGTCACCTTTTTCACCTTTAATTTTTGAAATAATTTTATCTTTTGATTGTGAAATCATTCTATATTCTTCCAACTCTTGGTTTAATCTGTCAATATCGGGTTGGTTTTTATTTGGTGATGATCTTTGAGAAATATACAACTTTTTTGATTTTTCACTAACCATTTCTTCCTCTTGCTTTAACTTTTCTATTAATATTTCATTTTCATTTGTAGCTTCTTTTAAATTGTCATTTAAAATTTCATTTTGCTAAAAAAAAAAAATAAAAAATAAATGAAATTTAAAAACCAATGAAATTAAAAAAATTTAAAAAAAATTAAAAAAAAAAGGAGGGATTAGTGTCTTTTTTATAATAATTTTTTTAGCAATTAATTTAAGATATTTACATTTTTCAAAAATTCATATTCTGACAAACAATCTAAATACTTTTTTTCGTTGTCTAGCAATGAACCTATTTGTTCTTCCAATTCTTGGTTTCTTTCAAGTAAAATCTTACCGATTTCAGCAGCCAAAGCTGCATCTTTTTCTTTCTCCTCTAATTTTTTCGAAGTCTCTTCTAATTGGTATTGAAAGAAAGTTGTTGAACCTGGTGAACCGATTGCAACTGAATTTGATCTCATTCTTCCATTCCCACTTAATGTTGGGCTATCCATCCATCCCAATTGTTGTATTTTTTCTTTAAAATTACTGTTATCTAAAGGTGGGGTTCTATTACTTGCACAACTATTTGGAGTGTTGATTGACGAGGAAGTATGTGAATTAAATCTATGAATTCCCAATGGTGATGAGGGTGGTGATTGTTTTGAAACCAAAAATGGTGAAATAGTACTAGTACTTGATGATTTTATAAATGGTGAACCACTTGTATTTAAAAACCCACTATTACTATGTTGTAACTGTTTATTATTGCCCCCATTTGTATTTGAGCTGTTCTGCTTACTCATTTTTTCTTTTTATTAATAAAAAACAATAAAAAAAATTTAACTATATATAAAAACCCTAAAAAAAAAAAACAAATAATAAATAAATAAAAATAAATAAATAAATAAATAAATAATAAAAAAATTATTAATTGATATATAAACTAATAAAATAAACCCTAAAAAATAAAAAATAAAAAAAAAAACAATAATATGATAAAAAAAACAATTAAAAAAAAAAAATAGATTTAATTAATTTTAATTATTTTTTTTTTGTGTGTATGTGTGTGATATATATATCATAAAAAGCTCTAATGAATATATATTATTTTTTTCTTTCTTTTATTGTGTGTTCAACCACATTGTGAGTGTGTTAGTGGGTTTTTAAAAAATGCATAATATAAAGTCTATATGTTTTTAAAATAACTATATTTATTATTATATTTTTTAAAAAAAAAAAAATTTTATAAGATTCATAATGGATAAAAAAAAAAAAATTAAAATAATATTATTTTAATTAGATAGTAATAAAATAAAATTCAATTTATTATAATACACACCATAACCAATACCATCACTTTTTTAGAAATTATTTTTACATAACAATTCTATTTACAACCATTATTTCTGAACCAAGATCAATTTATAAACCAAAAATAAATTATTGTTTCTATTTGTGTTCATATGTAGACAAGAACTTTAGAGTAATCAACAATTGGAAAAGGAAAGTTATTGACAATAAAGGTAATCAATGTCAATATCAACTTATAACCAATTAATTATCTTACCAAGATGTTATAATTAGTTATAAAATATATATTAATTCCTTATTTACCAATTCAAAACAACCCACTTTCAATTTTATCATATTTGCATACCAATTATATATATAATTGTTTTTTACAACTTAATTTCGATTTAAATAAAATTATTTTTAACACCAACAAACCTTTTAACTGTTTTTTTTTTTTAACTCATACATTATAATAAAAGACACATTTGTTGATGTTATTTTTGCTGGTTGTGTCGTATTTTTCAATTTTTTTTCAATTTTTTCTTTTGCAAAAATACACACAATCAAATATTTTATTTGAAAAAAACCAATACCAAAAGCGTAAAAAATACATTGAAAAAGATATTTTTAAATAAAAAAAAAAATAAATAAAAAAAAAAATAAATAGTTTTTTAAAAAAAACTAAAAATGAAATATCTTTGTTATTATTTAGTTTAATTCAAATAATAACAATGTGATAATTATTGTTCTAAAATTAACAACTGCACACAAACTGAATACCTCTCATCTTTCCCACCCTCGCAAATATATTCATATATATAACTAATATCAAAAATAATTCATGATGTTTTTCAATTTTTTTCACAATTTATGGAATCTAAAAAAAAAAAAAAAAATTAAAAAAAAAAAAAAAAAAAAAGATCG
>NW_003519970.1:5995-11086 GCF_000190715.1 Dictyostelium purpureum | reverse complement strand
AAATAGAGAAATTTAGTTACAAAATTTGAGGATCCATATAGCTGTCCATTATATATTACAGGATCAAATGATAGTAGAGCATATTGGACTATTTTACATAATAACTCAATTATTGGTCATATTCCATTACACAGATCAGATTCTTTTCACTCTTTACAATCATATCCAGTTTTATATTTAGAGAATGATATTCAAATTGTAATTGGTACAGATTTAGATAGAAATCAAATATTCCCATCATATCCAAATGTAGATACATTGTATAACTCAACATTACGTAATATAGATACAGTTTTTTCACAAAATAAGTGGTCTGCAACTGTTATACCAGTAATTAAACAAAACGAGGATGATCCACAACAAAGCGAATCACAACAAACATCACCAGCACCATCACCAAATTCTTCAGGTTCAAATATTCCAACAACATTATCACCATCAACAAGCTCCAATAGTGTTAGCAATGTGGCCGCTCCATCATCTTCAAAAAAGAAATTCGATTTATATGCAAAGCAGTTATTATCAAAGAATCAATTTGATTTGGAGAAGCTTTCAAGATGGTTTATAAAAAAATTTAATTCCAGTTCACCCTTAACATTTGCATATGGTGTTTCCATGTACAGAAAATCAAATACTAAAACAATGGATCTTTTAACCTTAAAAACTCTTCAAACTGGCAAAACATATATTGTAAATTTATTACACACTTTCAGATTAACACCAAGCTTAGATTACTTTAAAGACCCTTATATTCAAAAATCTTTTGAACTTTCAAATTTACCACAGTATACCCAAAAATTTTCAGAATTGGAAAAAGATTGCCAGGTATGTTATATATTCGCGAAAACCAAACTATATATATAATGAACCATAACTAATTTGTTTTTAATTTATTTTTTTAGATTATCAAAACTTTATTCCCAACATCATCAATTTCAATCTATAATCCATTCTTTGATAAATATGTTAAAAAAACATTTAAATTTTATTCACCACTCACTTTAGAATCATCATTTATAATATCACATCCAAATTTATCAAATGGCTTATCTACTGCAACTTCATCATCCTCCTCAAAAGAAAAAGAACAACCACACACAACCATCGTAGATCCAGTGTCTTTATCATCATCATCCATCCCATCACCATCATCAAGTAATACCTCATCAACATCAACATTACCTTTTGTTTCAATTTCAAATACAGAGTCTTCAAATAATGAAAATATTTTAGATAAACTCAAAAAATTGGATAAAAAAATTAAAATTGAAAGACAACAACAATCTGAAGATTATTCAATCGATATTGATAAATTAGCATCAATTGTTGCAAAGGTTATGAAGGAAAATAATTATATATAAATAGATAAATAATAATAATAATAAATAATAAATAATAATAAATAATAATAATAGTTTAATAAGAATGAATTTAATCAAAATTAAATAATAAACACTCTCTTCAAAACGAACATTTTTTTTTTTTTTAAAATTATTAAAATTTTATTCTTCGAAAGTAAAAATAAAATGCTAATAATAAATAAATTAGTCAAGTTAATATAGATTATCTTTTTTAAATCTTAGAAAAAAAGATACAGAAATTTAGATTGTACATAGATTCAATTACAAAAATAACAATTAAATACACTAAATTCAAATTATGTGATTGAGGAAGAGAATAAATTTTAAAAAAAAAGTAAAACCCCCCCCCATATACACATTCACACACATACACACAATGCATGTTAGTTTACCCTCATACACACAAAAAACTATACTTAAAAATAATCTCCCATTTAGATTTAACATATTAAATTAAATCAATATAAGTTAATATTATTAATTTTATTTTTTTATCTATCATTGTGTGTTAATTTAGTGTTTTTTAATTTTTTTTTTTTTTTTTTTTTTTTTTTTTGGTGTGGGTGTGCTATAATTAGAATTATGTGAAAGTTTGATAAATGAATTGTTTTTTTATTAAAAATTATTTTTATACATATGTATTAATATAGATATTGATAATAATGATAATATAATAGTTTGATTAAGTTTTTTTTAAGAAAAACTTAATTTTTTTAAAATTGTTTTTGGTTTTTTTTTTTCGCTTATCTATAAATATAATTGCAATATATAATTATTTATAGTAATGTTGTTACTTTGTATCCCAAATAATAATAAATGTGAACAAAAAAAAGTTTATATTAAATTTTTATATGAGAAAGTGAGTGTTAGGCTCCCCCTCCCCCACTATTATTAACCCCAAAAAAAAAAAAAAAATAAATAAAAAAAAAGAAAAACACAACACAAATAAAAAAAATATTATATCTTTTTTTTTTTTTTTTTTCAAAATTAATTTATTTTAAATTTTTTTAATTAATATTTTTAATTTTATTTTATTTTATTTATTTTATTTCTCTTTCATTTAATTTTAGAAACTTAAAGAGATAGAAAAAGTTTGCTAAACATACAATACTAATTGTTTATTTCTTTTCAAAAGAAATTAAAAAAAAAAAAAGGTAATTTTAAATAATATTTTTCTAATAAAACTTGTCTTATTTTTTTTTTATTTTTTTTTTTCAAAATCAAAATTTCGTAACAAATATATTGTTTGTAGAGCTGTAATATTTGTTAAATTTATAAATAATATTTAATATCCCTTTAAATAATAAATCTAAAACTATAGTATTTGGGGATGGTTTATAATAAAATATAATAATAATAAATAGTTATGATGATAATCATCCAAAGTAAATTTTATATAAATATATTAAGAAGGATTAAAAAATTAGGAAGGTGATTAGTTTAAAATAATTTTAGGGTTAATAAAACGAATTAGATTAAGGTTAAATTTTGGATATTTTCAGGGTGAACAACTTAAAAACAATTCAAAAGACAATTCTAAACAAGGTACATTTTTAATTATAGATAAAATAAATTTAGATAAATTATTAAACAAAGAGAAAAAAACAAGTTATTATTTTATTATATTTATAAATAAATAATCCCCATAATCATTAGTTTTTAAAAACTAAAGGGCATTATATTTTAAAAAAAAAAAAAAAATAATTAAATATTTTTAAAATCAAATAAAATAATAAAAACTATCAAAAAAAAAAAAAAACAAGACAATAAAAACCTTTAAAAATCATTATCTAATAGATTACAATTGCAACAAATAATTTTTAAATAAAATCTATTAAAAAAAAACCACAGAACCATACAAATTTCAAATTTTAAACTCTATAAAATAAAATAAATAATTTTATCATTTTGTATTTTTAATCTAAACATAATGATTATTATTTAATCATAACCAATATGTGTCAACATCCCACAACACACCCTTTTAAAATCACACCCACCCATATATGGTTTTTATTTTATTATTTCATTTTAAAAAATTCTTATTAAAATATTAACATATAATAAATATATATTATTAAATTATATCAATATAGGAAACAAATAATCATCAATGCATAAAAAAAACATAAAAACAATATAAATATTAAAAATAAAAAATTAAAAAAAATAAAATTTTTTTGTTTTTATTATTTTTAGTTAATAGATTCGATCTAATAGTTTAAGAGTAGAATTGTGTTTTAAAAAATAATAATAATAATAATATAGATATCCACACACCATTAACGTATCTACATACAATTCAATACAATAATTAAAATTTTTATATTCAATAATAAAACCTAAATTAACAATATTAACATTGTGGTTTGTTTTTTTTTTTTTTTTTTTTTTTTTTTTAAAATAGGGGTTTTTTTTGGGGGGAAATTTTTTTTTATTAGTTTTAAAATTTATTCGGCATCCCTTTCGTGCGGGGAAAAATATAGATATATTTAAACATATAATAATAACAATAATTATAAAATATTTTTTTTAAATCCATTGTACCACACTCATTATAAAAATAATAAAAATAATAGTATTAAATATTATCATTAATAAAGAATAAACACAAGGCAATAATAAAAATAATAATAATTTTATAATAACACACCACAAAACAACCCTCTCAACAAAAACAACCCACACAATATATATACAACAATAATACTAATAATAATTATTATTATTTTAAATTTTTTATTATTTTTTTTAAAACATTTACATAAACAAAAACATTTTTTAGACATTAACTTAACACACAATAACAAAATTTAGTTGTTTGCTATTTTTTTTAATTATTATTTTTTGTTTCACCTAACTATTATTAAATTTTTAATAAACCTTATATATATTATTTAATATTTATTAAAAAAAAACATATTTTTATTTAAACCTTATTTGTATGTATCCATCTGTTTTATTTTTAAATATAATCTTTAAATTAATTTGATCAAATAATCAACTCTTAAAAAATCAAACCCATAGTAATAAAACACACAAAGACACACCCCCACAAACCCACACATACACCTCACCTAACATCTCACATAAACATATATAATTATTATTATTATTTAAAAAACTCAATAGAAAAAGGTAGAACTATTTTATACTTCAAAAAAATAAAAAAAATAATTAATTAATTAAATAAATATTTAATTATTTTTTATTTAATTTTTAATTTTTAATTTTTTTTTTAAAAAAAAAATGAGTGATTATATAACTCTATATAAACTAACCAAAATGAATCCATTATTTATATTTTCATTGTTCAAAGATAATAATAATATTATAAATAGTAATAATAATAACAATAATATTGATAGTGATAATAATAATAAAAATATAGATAATAATAATAATAGTAACAATATATATTATAATAATAATAGTAATAGCTGTAATAGTGTTTGCAATTTAAAAATAGAGACACCAAATAATAATAATAATAATAATACAGAAATTAATAAAGAAGAAACTTTAAATTATAAAAATAAATATAATTTTCATTTAGAAAAAATTTTTAACATTTTTAATACAAACAATAATAATAATTTAGAAATAAATTATTCAAGATAATAAAATAATTTCGTTAAATAATAATAATAATAAAATCAATAATATTTGATAATTTAAATAATACTCATATTAATAATTTAAATTATTTCATATTTTAAATAGAGATTTA
>NW_003519970.1:0-5689 GCF_000190715.1 Dictyostelium purpureum | reverse complement strand
TAACAATAGTAATAATAATAGTAACAACAATGGAGGCCTTCAGACATTTGATTTATTTTTAATACCTACAGAAATGCTAGTTCATTTAATATCATTTTTATCAGCAAATGATTTATGGAATATTAGTTTAACTTGTAAAAGAATATGGAATATAGTAGATGTATTTAAATTTTGGGAATTATTATTTGAACAATCATGTCCAAGAATTTATTATGCAATGCAATTTAATTCAAGATGGTCCAACCCAACCTCATACCAATCAAAAATGATATTATGTTATATTGATAAGTTACCAAAAGTAAGTATAAATTAGTTTCTGAAAAATAAAATTATTTATATTAATATTTGTTTTAATAAAATAGGAATATTATAAAACATTTGATAAATCAGATGAAAATGGGCAAATAAAGAAAATTATTGGTGTAATGAAAAATAATTTACATAATCCAACTATATTAAGAGAAACATGTTATATATTAAAAAGATTAAGTTATAGACAAAGAAAAGAAGATGAACACGAATCATTAATTGCTCGTTATGATGGTATTGGTTTAATTTTATGTGCAATGAAGAACCATCCATACGATGCTGGTGTTCAAGAAGATGCATGCGGGGCACTTGGTAACTTAACATGTGATTCACCAAATAATCTTGGCTTATATTCAAATGACAATTACCTAACAGTTGTAGAAATGGGCGGAATAGGGTTAATACTTCACGCAATGAAAAATCATCTTATGAACCCTGGTGTTCAATATAACACTTCATTTGTTTTAAGAAATTTAGCACGTAATGATGTCAGCGAATCAAGAGTTGCTCAAGAAGGTGGTATTCAATCAATAGCAACTGCAATGAGAAATCATCCAAATCATATTGGTATTCAAACTCAAGGTTGCGGTGCTTTAAGAAATTTGGGTTGTAACGATAGTAATAAAATATTAAGTGCCAAAGAAGGTGGTATTGGATTAATATTAAGAGCGATGAGAGCTTTTGCCTCCCACCCAGATCTTCAATTAAATGGTTGTGGTGCTCTTAGAAACTTGGCACGTAATGAAGATAACAAGAATATGATATCTCGTCAAAATGGTATTCAGTTGGTATTGGCAGCAATGTCAAATCACCCTGATGATCCAGATGTTCAAGACGAAGGTTGTGCAGCATTAATCAATTTAGCATATCAAGATGAAGCAAACGAAGAAACTATTGCTCGTGAGGGTGGTATCACTTTAATCTTGAAAGCAATGAGAAACCACCCTTATCATTCAGGTGTCCAAATGCAAGGTAGAGGTGCCTTAAAAAATCTTTCCTGTAACCCAAAAAACAAATTAACAATTGCTCGTTCTGGTGGTATCGAATTAATGAACATAGCAATGCAAAACCATCCAAATTTTGCAAATAGATTTTTAGAATTAATGAGAATTCTTCAAGTTGCCTTAGAAGATAATCCAGTAAATAATTTATTTTAATGATAATCATAACAACAAAAAATCATTTAAAATAAAATAATATAAAAAAAATAATAATATAAAAAATAAAAAAATATTAAGTAATAATAATAATTTTTTTAACCAAAAGGAAATAGCTTATAATAATATAATAATAACAATAATAACAATAAAAATAATGATAATATTAAAAAAAAATATGACATAATTTTAGATATTATAAAACAATAAAAAAAAATAAAAATAATAAACAAAAAAAAAAAAATTAAAAAATAAAAAATTAAAAATTAAAAAATATAAAAAATTTCAAAAAAAAATCTGCAATCATTCATTTTTATTTATTCATTTAAATTTTATTTATATTATAAAGTCGCCATAGTTTGAAATGGTTTCTGAAGAAGAGTTTATAAAATCAGTGATTGTATTATTATATGAATGTAAATTTTCAAAAAAAGAATGGAATGAAGATAGTGTAGGAAAGATATATCAATGGTTAGATTTATTTCAAAATAAATTTTTAATACCTTTTAAAGAATATATAAAAAGAGATAGCAGCTTCGATAATAACAATGAAAACAACAACAATAATAATAATAACATTTTTCAAGATAATATATATTTAAATCATGTTAAAAAGTTTTGGGATGATTCAATTCAAGAATATTCAATTCAAAACAAAGTACCTAAACTAGACATAGATTTCAGAGATATAATAAATGATAGTAACAATTTAAAAGAATATGTTTTTAATTTATGGATTAATAATTTAAATATTACAGAAAATAAATTTAGCTTTTTTTTAAATTATCATTTTAATAATTTAAAATTAACCAATAATAATAATAGTGTAAATAATAGTGTAAATAGTGTAGATAATAATATAAATAGTTTAAAAGATGTTTGTATAATTTAAATAAACAATATATTTATAAATAAAAATGAAACTAATACCAAGTTATTATGTAGAGTTTTAGCGATCTTATTACAATTAATAGTTTTAATAGTTTATTAATAGATTATAATATAAAATCATTAAACCAATTAAACAATAACTTAAAATCAATCGCAGGTAGTAAAAATAGTAACATCGATACAACACCAAAATCATTAATCTACAACATAGAATCAATGTTATATAAAAATGATAATATTAAAAAAAAAGCATCCTCTCAATTAATTTTAAAACATTTTATAAAGATACAACAAGAGCAATCTGTTGGCCAACAAGAACTAAATAAAGAGATCAAGGATATGTTGGAAAAACTGCTTTCGGATGAAGCAACATTTAATATATATCTATGGATAATTTTAGATATATTAGAAAAAGAAATTAAAAGACAGCATTTAAACCAACCAAACCAACCTATATCCACACTACAGCCACAACCATCAGGAAACGATCAAATCTATTTTTTAATTTATAGCAATTCAATAGATTTAGTTAGTAAAAGTAAACATGCTAAAAAGATTAAATTTTTTTTAAAAAGTGATAAAGATTTATTATTAGAAATATCAAAAATAGACGAAAATTTTCATAAAATGTACTATGAAAGTATATTTCTTTTATTGGATTACTATTTATTTAATTCCAAGTCGACTACGAGTATAGATCCTAATTATTTAGCGTCCATATCAGCATCACTTAAACTATTAAATCAAATTGACAATAAAATTCAAATACAAGTAAATCAAAGACTATTGGGTACAAAGTTTTTAAAAGTTAGCGAAGCTTCAAAAGAAATACTTTTAGAGTTTTTAATTAATTTTAAAAATTCAAATTCTAAAACAATATAATAAACAAATAAACAAATAAACAAATAATATAGTTTTTTTACAATTATTATATATAGTTTTAATACTTTAATTTTTTATTTAGAATTTTTTTAGAATTTTTTTTTTTTTTTTTTATGTTTATTTTTCTTTTGTTTTGAATTGTATACTATGTATAAATAGTACATATAATTTTTATATGAGAAGTGTGGGTATAGAAAAATAATTATTTGTAAAAAAATAATAAATTAAAAAAAAAAAAAAAAAAAAATACATGTATAGAAAAGCTAAAAATAATATTATATAATTATTCTGATTATCATATAATTTTTCTTTTTATAGTAAAAATCATTTTTAAATGTAAAAAGTGTATTTCATTGAAATTGTTTTAATTAGTAATTAGGTATTTTTAAACATCCCATATTATTATTTAATTAATAAAATTCAATGGGCGCAATTATATCGAAGGTGGGTGTTTAAAAAAAATTAATTTTTTCATTGATTTTAAATTATAACCAATGGATGTAAAAGTTTATTTTTAGATTATACTCTATTCTTTTAAAAAGAAAAACAATTTAAATTTAATTATTGTTTAAAATTTAAAAATGAATATTTATCATTTTTTTCTATTATTAGAATAAAAAAAAAAAGTTGTAGTATAAAGTAATAGTGGGAAAAACAAGATATATTTTTGATTTTCTAAAGATTTAGAAAAAAAAAAAAAATGTGTTAAGAGGTTAAATAATTGGTATGGTTTATTTTAAAATTAAATTCAACAATAGTAGTTTTAATATGAACACACAAAATAACCCACATTAACCCACAAAAACTAATAATTTTTTTATTAAATTTGAACGATATTGTTAATTTAAAAAAAAACAATTAAATTGTTTTTTTTTTTTTTTTTTTATACTATTTTATAAATAAATAACTACCAATAATAAATCTTTAAATGAAAATAGAAATTGGTAGAATCATCTGAGCAACAGAAAAAAATATTGGTTAAAAAAAAAAAATAAAAATAATAAATTTAAATAAAAAAAAAAAAATATATGAGCTATAAATAAAATTTTAAAAATAACTATCGTGGGTTTTTCATTAATAATAGTGAGATATGCAATAATGAATAGAATCATTTTTTACATTTATGACGTTTTTTCTATAATTTTTGAAAATTTAAATAATTTAACAGTTATAATTAATTTTCAATATAATTACATATTATATTTATATTGAAGCCTTATTTTTTATTATAGTATAGTGTGGGCGTGTGTTAATGTGTTTGTGTGGGTGAAGTTTATTTAAAAATATAAGAAGAGCATGAAAGTTTAAATTAATATTTAAAAAAATTATTTATAAAAACAATAATGCGGATAATTTATTAAAAAAAAAATCATTTATGAGTTATTGGAAATATTACTATTGGGTTATTGTTATTGATGTTTTTAAAAATTATAACACAATGGTATATTAAAAATGGGCTAAACACTTAAATTTAGTTGTTAACAACAAAAATTTACAATAGGTAAAATTAAAATGAATTTTAAAAAAAAAAAAATGAAATATAAACTTAAAATAACAATATAAGATGATTATCTCTTTTAAATATTACCTATCTCTTAATAAATTAAATTAAAAAAAAAAAATTCATTTACCAAAAATAAATATTGAAAAAAAAAAAAAATTTTCAATTTACCCCGAGTCATATGATAGATGACCATCAAGATTTATATAATTTTTTTGTTCTTACTATATCTTTGAAATAAGAATTGTGTGTGTATGGGGGTGTTTTTTTTTCTTTGTTTTTATGAGTGTGGTAAATTCAATATTACAAATTTTTAAATATTGTTAAAAAAATTTTGAAAAATTAACCCCAATAAACCCCCCTATCATTATTGTTTATTATCAAATTACAAAAATAACAATCCATTTCTGTAACGAGAACAACAACATCAACTAAAAACATTTGAAAAGGGGTATAATATATGATAATAAGTAATATCATTTTTACCTGTAATTTTTTTTTTAACATTTTATAATGCTATCATAACACTATAATGTGTGTGAGTGTCATGGGTGCAAGTTTGTTTTTTAAAAATATATTAGTAAAATATTTAATTAAAATTAATTTTTATGCAACTGAAGTAAATACCAAGATTAAATAAAAACATCCTCAATAATTTTAATTTTATTGTCTAATTTATATAATAATTATTAGATAGATGTTAAGTTTTAAAAAAATGATCATACCATATATGGTATGGATAGAGGTCTATCATTTTTCATTCACTTTATATATTCCTAATGTGGGCTACTCAATAAAAATATAAAAATAGACCTGTGAAATACAACAATAATTATAATATTTTTTTTTTTCATTTTATTTTTTAAATTTATTTTACATATAATTTTATATTCCTTTTTTAATCTGTGCATAATAATATTACTATTGTTATTACCGGTATCAACCTAAA
>NW_003519969.1:0-10810 GCF_000190715.1 Dictyostelium purpureum | reverse complement strand
CCCCCCCCCCGAATTAGGGCCCTTTTAGGGGGGGAAAGAGAGATTTGAATTTTATTTGTGAAATGGGTCTTTTAATTTGGGTCAATTTCACGGTTTGTTGTGTGTTGTGTAAAAAGGTGAAAAAATTTTAAATAAAAAACCTTTTTTTGGGGGGGGGCCAAAAAAAAAATTTGGGTTTTGGGAAAGGGTTGTGGGGAAAAAAAATTCCCCCCCAGGAAAAAAAAATTTAAATATTTAAAAATTTAAAAATTTTAAAATTTTAAAAAAAAAAACAAAACCTTTAAAATTTTAAAAAAAAAAAAAAAAAAAAAAAAAAACCGAAAAATTATAGGGAGGGTTTTTTTTTTTTTATTTTTAAAAATATTTAAAATTGTTTTTTGGGTATCAATTTTTTTTTTTTTTTTTTTTTTTTTTTTTCATTTTTTTTTTTTTTCCTATTTATTTTTTCTCTTTTTTTTTTATTTTTTTTTTGTTTTCCAAGGCTTATGTTAGAGAAAAAAATAATTTAACAAATTATTCATTATTGAAAATAAAAAAACAATTATTTTTTATTTTTTTAAAAATTTTTTTTTAAAATTTTTGATATTATTCCCAATTCTCTGAGACAAATTCAAATAACCCAAATCTTTTGAAAAGAAAAAAAAAAAAACGATTTTTTTTAATATCACTGATAAAACCAATGTTATGTGTTTATGTTGCATATTTGTGTGGGTTCTATTGTAAAAGTAAATATAAAAAACATGATATAATATAATTCTTTTGCCTTTTTGATAAATTTTTTTTTTTTTTTAAAAAAAATATCATTTTTTGTAAATCTCAATTTAAAAAAAAAAAAATATTAAATATATATTTTTTTAAATATGAGATAATTTTTAATTATTAGGACATTCTAAATACAGTGTTTATACTTGTTATGTTTAGGTTATATTTGACACTTAAAAATAGGGAAATATAAACCCAATCAATAATGCGAAAAAATAGTATTATATTGATTTCCGTAAATTTTAACACAGTTTTCTTGTTTATTTAAATTAGTAAAGCGTACAATCAAATTAATTTATTTAAATAATTTAATTGAAATATTCAATAGGAGGGCTTAAAGATAATCTTTATTTAGTAATATTTCACCTATTTTTTTTTTTTTAAATGTTAAGATACAATAAGTTTGTATTTAATTTATATTTAAGTATTTTTTTTAATGATTTACCATGATGTATTTTTAGTGTAATTTTTAATTGTATTAGTTTATTACATTAGATATAAATGTCTTGATTGTATGGTTTTTTTTTTTTTTTTTAAAAGTGAAGATGATTCTTAATGATACATTTAGTCATCAGTTTGTTTATTGTGTTTTTGTTTTTTGTTTACCACTATGCTACCAATGCTCCATAAACATTCCAACATATTTTTAAAAAGCAAAAAAAGCAAAAAAAAAAAAAGCTATCGATTCTCCCCATGTTAATTTTTTTTTTTTAAAAGTGAAGATTCCACCTGTGTAAAAACTTCACTAAAATAATTGTATTGTATTATCAAAATTCTTTTTTTTTTTTTTTTTTTTTTTTTTTTTTTTTTTTAAAAGTGAAGATAATTAAAAGCAAATGCTTTAAATTAATCAGTAAAATTTTATTTAATGTTTTTTTGTAATGTTTTTAAAGAAAATATTCTAAACTGTTGATATTTGGTAAAGATTTGATGCTGATGAAGTATGCTCTTGCTATTCTTCTTTTGAATTTTCTATATTCTTCATTGATGTTGCTAATTGTTTGTGGTTGTTTAGCGTGTCTTTCCTTGATGTTTTTTAAACCTTTTAAGTATTCTAAAGTAGCTAGTTTAGTCCATTTTGAGGTTAGATTCTTATAATCGAGTTCTTTTATTGTATTTTCTTGATCGTCATATAATTCTTTACATAACCAAATCCAAACTTGATGAAATACCAGGGCTATGGCATTTCTATAAGCGAAACATCTAGTTAAGTCGAAATCTATTGCTTTATAGTTCCATTGGAAGTGTGATTTGTGGAATCTGGTGTTGTTGTAATCCATATTTATTTCTCCATCGGATTTGCGACCTTCTGGGATTTTGTATGTAATATTTTTTATTGATATATTCCTTCTTGATCTTGTTATGTCTAGTGACCAATTGAGGCCCCTTCCCGAAGTAATGAATATAAATGATTTTAGTTTATTAAAGTTGATGAATTTCAGAGTTTTTTTACATTTGAAAAATAGATGACCATATGGATCATTATTAAGATTTTCATTACATAGTCTACATGGTTTGTTGTGAATGAAGTTGATGGGTAAGCATCTTGCTTGGAATTTGAATAGAGTGTTTCTTGATTTTGGATCTTTAATATTAAGTATATTATTGAATAGGTTGATATAGCTATAACCTGTAAGTTGAAGACATTGTTGGAATTCTGTTTTGGGTGTAAAGCTGTTGAGATTGTTTATTTCCGAATACCATTCTGCTAAAGAAAGAGGTTTGCCGTCTTTATTTTTAATGGATTTCAACCCGTCTAGTAGTCCTTTTTTAACTTTTATTTGTATCCAATCATTGTAGTTTTTAAATAGGTAATCTGAAGTTATTGTTTTGGTTGATATTTGATGTTTCCAACTGTGTTGATATTCTGATTCTATTTTGTTAGTTTCAATTTTATTGATTATTTGATTTATCATCCATAATCTTTGTGCTTTTTGTCTGTTTTTGATATTCCAAAGATTCCAACCTCCTTGATCCATAGGATAATTTGCTCTTTTAGAGCTCATTAATTTGAAGACTTTAAAACCATTTGGACTTTTATTGTTAGGTGCTGATAGGAACCAATCTGCAATTTTATTGATTTCTTTAATTTCATCATCGTTGAATTCTTCAATATACGAGTAATATGTTATTCTTGATAGTGCAAAGGATTTGAGGATGTTTACTTTTGTTTTAATTGAGTTACTTGTTGTTTTCCATAATGATAACGAGGATCTTATAGAATTCAGTATTTCTGGTAGTTTTCTATGGATTCCGGTACCTGTGAAGTAGTAACCTAAATATCTTTCTGGTTTATTTGATATTGGAATAACTGAATTTGTTGTGTCTGGGTTGTTGATTGTTATTGAAACTGATTTATCTATATTTAGTTTTGATGATGTTGCTGTGCAAAATTGATTGAAGTGTTGAAGTACCAAATTAAGTTGGTCGTTGTTATGAACCATTGATGATGAATCATCTGCAAAACCTTGAAATTTGATTCTTCTGTTTGTGTTGTCTAAAGGAAGTCCAATTATTGATTTATCTTCTAGTATTGATCTAGCTAAAGCTTCTATTACCATTACATAAAGGGTCGGTGATAAAGGATCTCCTTGTTTTACTCCTCGTCCTATTATAAATTTATCAGTATTTTTACCATTTATTTCTATTTTTGCAAAGGAATTGGTGAGTAGTTGCATAATAAGATTAGTTAGTTTGGTTGGTACTTGAATGTGTAATAGTGTTCTGTAAATGGCATCATGAGATATAGAGTCAAAAGCTTTCTCAAAATCATAAAAAGTAATGATTCCTGGTAGTTTGTTCTTGATACAATATTTGATAATTTCGTTTACAGTCATTGTATTATCTGTAATTTTTCTGCCTCCAGTAAAGCCTTTCTGATTGGGGTTAATTATATCAGGAAGAATAGTCTGTAATCTATTGTTGATTACCTTAGATTGTATCTTGTATAGACAATTAGCAAGAGTTATAGGCCTTCTATTTTTGATGAGCATAGGGTCACCTTTTTTTGGGATTGTTATGATTAAACCTTCTTTATATTGTAGATCAATTATGTGTGGGTTGTTTAGGGTGTCATTGAAAGCAGAAGCTAACATTGGTGCTAGTTTTTCTTTATGTGTGATATAAAATTGATTGGTTATTCCATCTGGACCAGGTGATTTGTTTGGATTTAGTTGGTTTATTGCTAAAATTATTTCTTCTTTTGTAAAGTCAGAATCTAAAATGTCCCATTTAGAATCTTTAGATATTTTCCAATTTTTGAGCATGTTTTGGTGGGTAATTGGGTCGTCGATTCGTCTGGAGTATAGATTTTCATAAGTGGATAAAAATTCTTTTTCGATATCGTTTTGACTTGTAAAAATATTACCGTTTTGGTCCTTTATCAAAATTCACTTAATTAATTTTAAAAAATAATCATTTAATCATACAGAAGATAATCACACGGAAGATGTCCAAGATTAAAAAATTTGCGCATGCTGGGAATCGAACCCAGTTCGCATCCGTGGCAGGGATGCATCATACCACTAGACCACATGCGCATTTTATTGAACTATTTTAAAAATCATTTATTTTTGTTTCAGATCTAATGGTGAATGCATCTGAGTTTTTTGCTAATGTTTTGGTTGTTAAGTGTTCTCTTTTTTTAATTTTTTAGATAGTTAACACTCAAAGACTTCAAAAAATAGACTAAAAAACTAATTAACAAAACTTTAAAAACAAAATTTAAATAACTAAAGAAAAAAAAATTTGAATTTATTGTTAACCACGAATTTTGACTTATCTATTCTATTATTTCAATATGAATTTAACTCTTTTTTTTTTGAAAAATTAAGCAACCACCGATATGAATTTCAAATAAAAATAATAAAAAAATTGAATGGTTAGACAAAAATCCATGGTTAACGATTAAAACAAAAATTTGATTCTAATAATAAAAAATAGTAAACTAGATTTTATTTATAAATTATTTGAAAATGATCACCATGCAATTTTAGCAATTGGTGAATTCTTAAAATTTCGAACAAAAAATTTTCTAATTTCGTCCAATAAAAAGATTATAACAGCAAATGGGAATGGTAAGAACCAATATTTAGCGGGAACTGAGCCGGTACCAAATAGTGTTTGGATCCATTCTACTTCGGTAACAATTAAGATTACAGCAATCGAGGCAACAAATGAAAGAAATATGTATGGATTACGTCTTTTCTTACGAATTGGATCGGCTAACAACGACTTTCTTCTGTTTCTAATGGCTAAAAGGTTACCCCATTGAAGGAATACCAATGTAACAAATACAACACTATTACCGATTGGAACATAAACTTTGAAGAAATCATCCGATGATACATGAGCTTTTGTGAAATCTATATTACCAAAACTAAATACCAGATCTGTGAAATGTAAACCAGTGTATTCATAGAGATAGCAAAAGAACATACCAATTGAAATTACAGATTGAAGGACACCCATAAAAAGATAAGACTGAATATATATTTTCATTGTGATAAGATGGTCCTTTTTAGCATTACGTGGTTTGAGTTTTAAAAGATCAGTTTCTTCTTTCTCCATGATTAATGGCAAGCTTAAAAAGAGATCGGTGAAGCAACAGATGATAATCATCAAGAACGATGATAATGGTGATGGAGTACCAAAGAAAGAGTTAACAATGACTGGTGTAATTTCAGAGAATGAACCACATGGAAGAAGATATCCAATTACTTTTTGAAGATTTTGGAAAACCAATCTACCTAAACGAATTGCATCTACAATTGAACTGAATGAACCAAGTAAAACTAGATCTGCAGCTTCAATTGCAACATCACTACCATTTTCAGATACGACAGCAATACCAACATCAGCGGCCTTTAAAGCTGGGCAATCATTAACACCATCACCAGTAACAGCGACAAGATTATCTCTTTTTTGGAACTCTTTAACAATTAAAAGTTTTTGTTCTGGAGTAGTACGAGCAAAAACAACCTCTTGATATTTATTGATTGTATCCCAATTTGAAACATCTAATTTTTGAAGATCTGGACCACTTAAAACCAAACTAGTTACTCTATTTGACTCTTTAGCGATTTCAAAGTAACTATCGTCACGATAGCCTTTTAATAGAATATCGTTTACATTATCTGGTGAGATTGATTTATCTAGAGTAAAGATACCAACTTGATGAGCAATAGAGGCGGCAGTTAAACTAAAATCACCAGTGACCATAAAAAATCTTGCACCACTAACACGGCATTGTGAAACAGTTTCCAAGATATCATCACGTGGTGGATCCATAATACCAAGCAAGCCAATAATAGTAAGACCAGATAGACCCTTGGTTTCAATTTCTTTTTGATATTCATCACTATTGACATCATCGGAATAGGGTGTATAGAATTTACGAGCCAAGAGTATAACACGTTGACCATTTGAAGCTAAAGATTGTTGAATTTCTTTAATAGCTCTAAGATTGGTTTCGTTTATATCCAACTCTGTGTTGGTAGCAGATGAGAGGACTTTTGAACACATTGGCAAAATAACATCTGGAGCACCTTTGATATGTAATATAAGTGAGTCAATTGATTTACCAAAAATGTTCTTTTTTTGTGATTCAATGTTTGCGACATCGTGTATAGTTAACATGTACTTGTTTTTGCTGTTGAATGGTAAATCAAAGATTCTTACATATGGAGTACGAATATCAAATGTAAGAGCATTGACTAATTTTTGGCCAAATTTAAAAATGGAAATATCGGTTGCATCACCATTGACTTGTCTTTCTTGTTTTGGATCTTCTGGTGGTGGAGCTAAAGTTGAATTGTTACAGAGAGATGAAGCTAAAAGGGCCTGTTGATAAGCACAGCTAGATGGCGAGGTATCATCCGCAGCAAGACTTGAGCAACATTGATCTGGAGTTAAAATGGAGTCAACAAAAGCAACGGTGGTAACAGACATTTTATTTTGTGTAAGGGTTCCAGTTTTATCGGATAAAATGAGATTAACAACACCAAGACTTTCAACAACTTTGAGTGATTTTGGTAGAATATTGTTGGATTTCATTCTTTTAGCGATGACTAATAAAGTAAGAGCAACACTAATTGGCATACCTTCTGGAATAAATGCTACAATGCAACTCATTGCATTACTTAGCATACCAGCAACATTCATAAAATCTGGATATGAGGTTCTTAACCATGCAGCCCATTCAATAACCAAAATAGATGCTAAAAAAATAGTTAAAAGAACAATAATTAAAATGAAACGATTAATTTCTTTTTGAATTAAAGGTTCTTTATCACTATTTGAGTTGGTAAGTGTTGAGATTTTACCCATAACAGTATTATTACCATGTTTTAATACAATGCCCATACCCTAAAAATAAATAAAATAAATCATGTTAATATAATTTGATTATGATTAAAATAAATTTAAAAAAATTTAAAACTTACACAGCCATTAATAACATGAGTACCCATAAAGCAAACATTTTTAGACTCTACCATTGAATAATCTGTACATTTGGTACCAATTGAAACGGGTTCACTTTCACCAGTAATAACAGAATTATCAACTTTAAGATCGTTTGATTGTAAAATCATAAGATCAGCTGGAACTTTATTACCAAGTTTTAAATGGACAATATCACCTGGAACTAAATATTTCGATGGAATCATTTTGACAAAACCATCTCTGACAACTAAACACTCGGATGGTAACATACCTAAAATGGAGTTCATAACCTTACTTGTTGACCAATCTTGAAAAATTGAAAAAAAGATTTGAATAAGGATTACAAGTAACTTTAGAGAAAAAAATAAAATTTAATTAATATATATATTGTATATTTTAATTTTAAAATTTTAAAATTTTACTTACAATTAAAATAGCTAAAGCTAAATTGGTTGGATTTGGTGGATTCGAAAGGGGAGGTCTCCAACAAATAAAGAATACAATTACACCACACCAAAGTACACAATTAAAAGAACCAAATACATAAAAGAATAGTTTTTTAAAGTAGTTGGTTTTTGGTGGATCTAAAACATTTGGGCCATGTAGCTTCATTCTTGAGGTAGCTTCTGATGATGATAAACCTTTTTCTGGTGAGTTTTTAAAATATTCACAAACCCTTTCCAATGACAAAGTATGGAGTTTATCAGCATTAATTTCACCATCATCATCACCTGTACCAAAGGTGTTTGAAATTTCCACATCTACATAACCTAAAGATAAACTAGGAGTTGGTTCTGGGGCGCTGGTGGATGAAAAGAGAGTGGAGGTATCGGTGGCGATACCATCCATCTCTATTGTTGAATCTTTGGTTTTACTGGACATTGGAGAAAAATTAAAAGGAATGAGGTGCTTGAAGCTTTGGAAAAATACAAATATTTTGAAGAGATAATTTCTTTAATCATATTATCACCACTGGTGGAAACTAAATTTAAAATAATAAAAATGAAAAAAAAAAAACCATTTTTTTATCTATTTATATGATATTTGGATCATATAAAAAATTTTCTTTACTTTTTCTTTCTTGAAATACGTTTTTTGACTTTTGGTTTCAATATTACCACCAATACTCACTAATATCCACACACAAAAGTACACAGGTCAACAGAAACGTATTAAATTTCGGTAACAACCACATTCTATTTTTGATTTTAAAAAAAAATAATAAAAAAAATAGTATTAAAATTAGAATTCTCTGGGTAAATATTATTGATATAAATGTAAAGTATTGGTTGGATATCGAGTATGGACCTCATGCTCGTTTGAACCAATTTGTGCAATAATGCAAACTTACCCTTTTTATTTGAATTAAAATAAATAAAAATTAAATTAAATATTTTTTTTTTTTAAACAGATTTTTATTAAAAGACCACACCTCTTATTTTGGAATGTTTGCAGTAAAATTTAAATTTGCATATATCATCATAATAAAACTATAAGTTATTATTATTTGTGCGTTTGGTTTAAAATATCGAATTAAAAAAAAAATAATAAAAAAAATAAAAAATTTAATTTTAAAAAAATTAAAATTTTTTTTAATTTTTTTTTTATTATAATTTAATATCATCAAATCTATATTTTTACTTTAAATGTAACTATTTCAAAGATCCAAATAAAAGAAAGTATGAATCATTAATGTATGTGGGTTTTTATGAGTTGTATTTAAAAATAGATTTTTTTTAAAAAATAAAGAAATTATTTTTTTTATTATTTTATTTTTGAAAAAACACGTTTTTATCAAAGCATCATAATAATTTTAATTTTTATATGTAAATAATAATTATCATAACAAAGTAATAAATAATAATATAAATAAAGGTCGCATATATTGGTTTGTATTTGATCAATTATTTTATTTTTCGATTGATTCAAAAAAATGTAAGGCCCATTTTGTTATAAATTTTAAAAAGGTTGCAAAAGGTAACGAGTTTTTAGAAAATCATTATAGTTATTATAAAACATAAATATATTTTATATAAATAATAATTTATGTTAATAATCTTTAATTATTATATTTATAACAAATAAAAATAACAATGACTTTTCATTTTAAAAATGATAAAATTTTAAAACAATATCTTATCAAAAAATTTTAATAAATATATTCAAAAAAAAAAAAAAAAAACTATTTTTCTTTTTAATTAAATATTGTCTTTCTTTTCATTAATAATAATAAAAATAATAATAGAATAAAAAAAAAAAATTAATGATATTGTAGCAATAAACAATATAGCACCAACACACCAAATTACAATTTTAATTACATATAATTTGTTTTTATGTGTTTCAATTTTGGGTGGGGTTGTTGTTGTTTATATTAAATTTATTAAATAATATTCTGGAATAAAATAAAGTTTGTCATTTGGTTGTGTCATTTCAAATATTTCCTTATATGATTTCAATTGAAATAAATAAAAAAATAATAAAAAAAATAAAAAAAAATAAAAAATAAAGATTAAATAATTAAAAAAATAATGAATTAGATATTATAAAAAAAAATAAAAAAAAAAAAAAAAGTTATCTTTTAGACTTATATTCGAAATAATAATAATTATCATGTTGCTATTTTTTATTTGTTTTAAAGAAGATAAAAATAGAAGAAAAAAAAAAAAAAATAAAATAAAAAAAATAAATGAAATAAAATAAAATAAATAAAAAAATAAAAAAGTATAAATAATTGTTAAAATTAAATTTAATCAATTAATAAAACAATCAATTTAAAAAAAAAAAAAAAAAGTATTATAAAATAAATAAAAACTATATTTAAAAATGTTATTCAGTAAGTATAACTTATGTTTAAAAAAAACGAAATTTTATTTATTTATAAAAAACAAATTACTTACGTTGTTGAATTTTAAATTCTATTGTAGATACTCTAGCTTCATTAAAAATAAACAGTTCACAATATAAATTTCTCTTAAAAAGTGGCAGGAATAAAAATGACAATATTGACAATATTAATAATAGTTATAACAACGTTGATTTATCAAACAGTATTGCCAAAGCTCCACCAATAATGTATTTCACAAGACCATATTTAAGTTTTTAAATACAATACCTACCAAATTTACCCGATGGTTAAAAAACCTATACACAAATCTATCAACATTGTACAATAGTAGTTATATCCGATCGCACTATTTATTTATTAAATTTTTTCAACTTTTTAAAAATAAAATAAAATAAAATAAAATATATATGTTTATATAAATAATTAAATATCAAAACCTCTATCTTCTTTTCTTTTAAATATAGCTTTTTATTAATTTTAACAATCATATACAAATTATTTAAATTGTTTTTCCTTTTTCTGTTATTTTTTTTAATTTTTTTTTATTATTTTATTTTTTTAAAATTTAAAATATCTTTATTTTTATAAAACATGAATTAATTAATTAATTTCCTTTATTTCTTTATATCTATAAAATGATGAAACAATATATAAAATTAAAAAATTATATTGCAACATTAACAATTTACAAAATACTAATCTCTTTTGTTTGTTTTGGAATTGTTGGGGGGTAATTTTTAAAATGGTGATATAAAT
>NW_003519968.1:0-10837 GCF_000190715.1 Dictyostelium purpureum | reverse complement strand
CCCCACAACAAACGCCCACAACAAACTCAAAAACGACCAACCAAAAAACAACAACAACAACAACAACAACAACAACAGCAACAACAACTACGATTCATTTATATTATTATTATAAAATGGAGGTTAAAAAAAATGTATTATTATTTAGTTTCCGACCCAAATTTACTTTATTTCGAAAATTGCGGAAACTGTGTAGCAAAAATGCCAAGTGAAGTCGCCCCAAATAGTAAGTTTATTTACTTTAAAAGATACTTTTTAATTTTTGTTTTATAACTCATACTAATTTTTTTTAATAGAATTCCATTGTATTATATGCGGATTTATTAACTATTCCAGCGACACTTGCAGAAAAAAAAAAATAAAAAAAAAAAATAATAAAAAAAAAAATAATATAGATAGGAATTATAATTATAAAAGATTATAATTATAATTCTTTTAATAGATATCAATAGAATAATATAATAGATAATATAATAGATAATATAAATAATAGATTATATTCCCTAGAAATAAAAAAAGAAATTTAAGATAAATTCTTTTTATAAAGTTTTTTCAATTATGTATAATAAACTATTTTTTATTTAAATATTTTTTTTTATATAATTTTAATTTTTGATTAATTTAATTAATTTTGATAATCTATTTTTATATACCCTAAAACCTAAATGTAATGTAGTTATTATTTTTATAACTATTTATTATGATTACTTTTATTATAACATTATTTGTTGCTATTCTTCTATTATTACCATTATTTCTATTACCATTAAACAATCTATTCCAATACCTTTTAATGATAAAAAAATTTCGATTCACCTAACATAATCAAACAAGTCATCATTTTTACTTTTATCTTATTTATTATTTTTAATAATCTGTCTCTTATTTATTTAATTATATTGCTGAATCTTTTAAATATAAAGTGCTAAATATCTGTTATTTTTATTTTAGATAGCTAAATAATCCAACTAAAAATATTATTCCAATATCTAAAACATAATTTTAAATTTCTTTTTAATCATTTTTTTTATTTTGATTATTTATTAATTATTTTGAAGTGTTTATTTTACTCCAAAAGTGCAATGTGTCATTGCACACATAAAAAACACTAAGTTGACCAAACTGTGCCATTTTAAAAACGCATTATTTATAATATCTAAAAACATAAAAATTAATTTAAAAAAATTGAAAAAAAAAAATTATATTAAAAATTAATTATTATTATTGAGTTTTAAAAAAAAAAAAAAAAAAAAAGAAAATCAATTTCCTTTTTTGAATTGAAAGGAACTATTAAAAAATATAATAAATTAAATGAAATAAGAGAATATATAAAGTTATAATAATAAAAAAAAATACACATTTTTTAATTTTTTTTAAAAATTTTTCAAAAAATTTTTTTAAAATTTTTTTTTTTTTTATTTAAAAATTTTTTAAAATTTTTTTTTTTTTTTAATTAACTATTAATTTTGTTTTTGTAACAATATAAATTTTTTAATATAGATATATATAATGTCTGATTTTATTGGATTATCAGATGCTGAAAACTCATACGAATTTGTTGGTAAATATCTTAAATTTAAATTAGAATATGACCACAAATAGCAATAGTGATCACTTTGTTTTTTTGTGATCTAAAATTTTTTCCTTCGTTGGATACTAACAATAGCCTTTTTAAATGTAAATAGAAGAGTCAAATGGAAACGATTATATTATAGATGATAATTTACCACTTGTAGAAAAAATTCAAAAATATATTCACAGCGAATCAGTTCTCCACAGGTAAATTATAGATAATTATTTTTTAATAATAAAATAATATATAGAGAATAATAAAAGATAATAATAAAGGAAATAATATAATTAGTTTTTATAATATATTATAATCATTTTTATTAATTTAATAATTAAAAACAAAAAAAAAAAGATTATATGTGGTCAGAGAATTTTCAGATTTTATTAGAATTTCATTCGAACAAGCAAGGGAAAGTTTATTAAGATTTGTAGGAGATGTTGTAAATGATCATGAACCAGTTATTAGACAAGCATTGGTTGAACAAATACCACTTATTGGGGAATGTTATATTGAATTTGGGGATGAAGATGGATATCAAAAAGTATTAAAAGTATTACTACCAATAGTAGCACAATTAACAACCGATAGAAACCCACAAGTTAGAATGTCAGCTGTTGAATCACTTCAAGAAATGGCAAAGTTAATTAAACATCAAGATTTAGAGGTTCATTTAATTCCATTCATTAAATCTTTAGTAAATGATTCAACCGATGAAGAACATAGAGTCCAAGCTGCAAATGTAATGTATACATATTATTATAGTTTGTGAAAATATCTTATTTTAATTTAATATTAATGTTATCATTATTACACTTTAGTTATGCCATAATTTAGCACCAATTATTGGAGAGGAATTAACCAAAAATATTTTCTTACCATTTATTGTTAAATTAGCAAATGATTTATCATTCAGAGTTAGAAAAGCAATTGCATTAAATTTAGGTAACATTTGTGAAACCATTGGTGAAAAAGATACAACCGAATTATTAGTAAATATTATTATTATTATTATCATTTACAATAAAAAACAACAACATTAATATTAACCTTCTTCTATATTATAATATAGTTACCAATTTATATTCAATTAACTAAAGATGAAATGTGGGCAGTTAGAAAAGGATGTGCTGAAGTTTTAATTTCAGTTAGTAAAAATATTTCACCAATTGAAAGATATTCTAAATTAATTCCAATTTTTGAAGAGTTTGTTAGTGAAGATGTAAGTAATTTTAAAAATTTAAAGTTTTAAATTAAATAATAATAATATTAATTA
The DNA here is from genome assembly GCF_000190715.1 of Dictyostelium purpureum. Taxonomy (NCBI): domain Eukaryota; phylum Evosea; class Eumycetozoa; order Dictyosteliales; family Dictyosteliaceae; genus Dictyostelium; species Dictyostelium purpureum. The sequence continues at coordinate 7,991 of NW_003519968.1, read as the reverse complement.
TTTCTTTTATTTAGCCATCAAGATGGGTTAATAATACAGCTTTTCAAAATTTAGGACCATTTATTGCAACATTTGAAGGATCACAAATAACTCCAAAACTTTTACAATATTATACTGATATGATCAATCCATCAAGTATTAAATTCCCAGACAGCGATTTAGTCACCCATTGTGCATTTAATTTCCCCGCTGTACTTTACACTGTTGGTGCTTCAAGATGGTCTGAATTAAAAGATACTTATTTATCATTAGTTAAAGATACAAATGTAAGAATTACTTATGACTATAATTACTTTATAAATATTTATTTAATGTTAACATATTTTTATTATTTTAGTGGAAAGTCAGAAGAACTCTTTCACATTCAATTCATGAAATTGCATGTATTTTAGGACCTGCTGAAACCAAAGCCTCATTATTACCATGTTTTAATTTATTCCTTCAAGATTTAGATGAGGTCAGAGTAGGTGTTATTAGAAACTTTGGTCAATTCCTTAAATCATTAGAATCTACCCAAAGAGACTCCTATATTGCCACTATTCAAGTTTTTGTTAATGATCCAAACAAATGGAGATTCAGAAAATTAATATCAAAGTAAGTTTTAAAGCAAATGATCAATATTTTAAAATAAAAAAAATTTTATATTAATGTCTTTTTTTTTCTTTAGACAAATAGGTGAAATGTGCAGTTTATTTAATCTTAAAACGAATTTAACTCAATTAGCACCAATTCTTATAACTTTATTAAATGATCCAGTCGCCAAAGTTAGAACCTATGCAGCTTCAAGTGTTGGTCATTTAATTTTAAAAATTTTAAATACCAGCAATAACGAATTTTTAATTTGCAACAACAATAACAATAATAGTGGCAGCAATGAATCATCACCAAAAAATGAAGAAAAACAACCAACAGAAGAAGATATTAATCAACTAAAAGATTCTACAATCAATAGTATTAAAGATTTAGGTACCGATTTATCATATTCAAATAGACAGGTTTTCACCAAGATATGTGGTTTCCTTATTGATCAATTAGAAACTAGTTACTTTGAAGAAAACTTCCTTCCAATTCTTTTAAATTTAGTAAATGACCCAGTACCAAATGTTAGATTAGTAACTGCAGAAATTCTTTCAACAAAAATTATTTCAAATGGTAAGCAAATATATACATATAAATATATATTTTTAAAAAAAAAATTCATATTAATTTTAATCTTTTTTTTTTTTTAGAAAATTTCAAAAATAATCAAAAGATTGTTGATTCAATTTCAAAATTACAAAAAGATGATGATAATGATGTTAAATATTATTCAAGTAATTTTAAAATTTAACAATAAAAAATATAATCCATTTAATTACGAAAATAGTTGTTGGAAATTATAGTTATAATTCCTGTCATACTAATAATAAATAATAATTATTCAAAAATCACAATTATTTAAAATACAACCAATCTAATATTTAAAAAAAAAAAAAAAAAAAAAAAAAAAAAAATAAATATAATAATTGTACCATAAAAAAAATATAGTTTATTTTTTATTGTAATGTTTTAACAACATGAATAATATTTATTATTCCAAATATTAAATGTATTTTCCCTTTTTTTTCTTATATGATCAACTTCTATTTTTGATAAAAGTTTCCAATCTGATGGCTTTTCTGTACCCTTTATAAATGTTGTAAAATGTCTCCATGTTCCTTTTTCAAATGGATTAATGCTAAATTTCGAATATTGCTTAAGATATGTAATTCTTTGATATTTATTGAATTCCCTATAAAATATAACAATAGTTTAAAATTAGTTAGCGAGCTAATTGAAAACAATTGATTGTATTAACACTTACCATGAGGTTTTGTTTGTTAAAATTAAAAAGCTGTGGAATAAAAATAAAAAGAATGGTAAACAAAAACCACCGACCATTAATAAAGTTGGTGGAATTAAATAACAATTTGTCCAAAACCATTGTTTAACAGTGTTTTCCCATAGGTATGCTGTCACTATAATTCTAATACCAAGCGAAAGTAAAATTGCTTCCATTGCTAGAAATAATAAAAAGTACTTGTGGTTGTGTAATCCCACACATCCTCCTATAAAAACGCAGTGGTGATCATATTTTAAAACACATCTATTACATTTTGCGCAATGTTTTGTTCTTAACGGTATATTAACTGTACATTTTTTACAATAATAAAATGGCTTTAAATTATCGATTTCATTATTGTTGTTATTACTACTATTGTTAGTATCACTGATGGTATCATTTTCCATAGATAATAATGGTTTGTTGATTTCGTTTAATTCTAGGCCTTCTTCATTATTATTATTATTATTATAAGTACTGATACTGTCTAAACTATTATTTTTATTGTTTTCATCGCTGTTATCTGATATTATTAATTCGCTGCTATTTCTTTTTTTAACTTTTCTAATATTTGCATGTTGTTGTTGTTGTTGTTGTTGTTGTTGTTCCATTTGTTGAGGTTGTGGGGGTACTAATTTTGGTTGAGGATACCCTGGAAAACAGTTTTGCCCTTCATCAAAGACAAATGTATTTTCACTATTATCATTGATATTATTTATACTAGAGCTATTGTTATCTAATTTTACAAAACCTGGTGATTTATTTAATATTATAAAATATGTTATAATTGCTGAAAAGAAAACACAATGAGTCCATATTAAATAGAAATAGTCTTTATCTATAAAAGCTTGATCTAAAACTGTTCCTTTTCTGGTGATAATAAGGCAATATATTAAAAAATGTATTAAACAAAATATTGTGTATGCCAGTTTCTTTTCGAATAATACTGTTTTTGAGGGTTTACTATTTAAATCTACAACATTATTAATATTATAAAAAAAATTATTATTATTTATTTCGTTATTACTATAATTGTCATTTTCGTTATTAATATTTGGATTATTCATTATTATTGTACATTAGTTATATTATATAGTGTGTATAAAAAAAATAAGTTCAAATAAAAAAAAATAAAAAAAAATTTTAAAATAAAAAATAATTTAAAAAAAAAAAAATTAATTTAAAATAAAAAAAAAAAATTTATTATAATTTCATTGTTTAATAAAACGGTTTATTTATTTCCTATTTTATTTTTTTCGTTTTTCCTATTACCTCTATTGTTTAAAAAAAAACATTAAATTATTCCACATTCCAATATTAAAAGGGTTGGTTCCATTTAATGATTTTAAATAGGTTATTTTATTATATTTATTAAATTCCCTAAAAAGTAAAAAAAAAACCAAATTAGTAATATTTTAAAAAAGAATATTAAAAAAAATACTCACCAAGAAGTTTGATTATTTAAAATTAAATAAATTTGAAACAAAAATAGATATAGTGTTAATGAGAAAAAAGTTATTGCTATTAAAAAAAAAGGAATAATAATTATATTTGGTAGTATCCAAAAAGTAAATATATTATATATATCATATTTGCTATTAATTTCCATGAATAAAAAACATTTGAATACAATAACTAGTATTGATAATCCTGTGTTAATCATTTCAAAAAAGACAAACAATAAAAAATATTTTTGATTTTTTAGACCAATACATCCATCTATAAATATACAATGATGATCATATTTCAAAATACATCTATTACAAACTTTGCAATGTTTACTTCTTAAAGGTAAGTTAATGATGGAACATTTATTGCAATTGTATAATTGTAAATTATTATTTTCTCCATATATGGTTTTTGATTTTATGTAACCTGGGGATTTTTTTAATAAAATGAAATAGGTAAATTGGGATAAAAAAAATATTATTAACCAAATTTTTAAAAAAATACTATCATTATTTATATTATTGTTTTTACTAGGACTAATAATTTCTAAAAAAGTTAAATTATAATAATATTTAAATAAAATAATTAAAAAAATAAAATGGGTTATAAAAAAAGTTGAGGATATTATTTTTTTTTTTTTTGAATTTGTTTGTTTTGGTGATTCATTTTGGGTTTTTTCCATTTTTTTATTTTATTTCTCCTTTTATATTTTAAAAAAAAAAAAGTTTATTAAAAAAAATAAACTATATTAAAATTTAAATGTCATTTTAAAATTAATTTTAAAAATTAAAATAAAAAAATCGAAAAAAAAAAAAAAAAATAAAATATAATAAAAAAAAAAAAAAAAAATTAATTATTTTTAAATTTTTTTTTTTTTTTAAATTTTTTTTAAATTTTCTTTTATTTTTTTATTTTCATTTCATAATTTTCTACAATATGTTTTAATTTTAATAATTATAAATATTATACAATAAAATTAACAGATTTATTTAATAATATTCAACAATAGTGTAGAAATATAAAAAAGCAATATATATACAAATAAAATGACAGGTAAGTTTTTTAAAAGAAAATTTTAATTTTTAAATTCGTTTGGTGCAAGATACTAATATTTCTATTTATATCTATATTTATATTTTTATCTATATTTATTTAAATAAAAACTTTATATAATAATAAAATAATGACTTTTATAGAATCAGATCAAACAATGTCAGAATGGGATGATTCATCATTAAAAAAATCAAATAATACAAATAATAAAGTAGAATCAACACCAAAAAGAAATAGATGGGATGAAACCCCAATAGCGAAGTCAACAGTTGAGGAAACACCAAAAAGAAGGTCGAGATGGGATGAAACACCAGTCAATGTTAATCATGGTGGATTACCATTAGGAGCACAAACACCACAATATAATGTAATGGCAGGAGCCCAAACACCAGTATATGGAATGAACAGTGGCGGAGTTACACCTCAATATAATTCAATGATGGCAGGTGGTGTAACACCAAATTTAAAACTTCAACAGCAATCAGGTGCAAATTTAATGATGATGGATCCAGCACAATTACAAATTCAAAAAGATATAGAAGAGAGAAATAAACCATGGACAGATGAGGAATTGGATTCACTTTTACCATCAGAGGGTTATGAAATTTTACAAGCACCACCAAATTATGTTCCAGTTGTTCAATCTAAAAAACTCACTGCTCAAACACCAGTAGGAGTTGCAGGTACATCAGGTGGATTTTTTATACAAGATGAAAATACAGTTAGACAACAAGACTATGGAATTATCGAAGCACCAGATGGAATTACTATTAAACCTGAAGATCAAGAGTACTTTAAAAATATATTAAAAGAAGAAAATGAAGAGGATCTCTCACCAGAAGAAGTTAAAGAACGTAGAATTATGAAATTGTTATTGAGAATTAAAAATGGTACACCACCAATGCGTAAACAAGCATTAAGACAATTAACAGATAAAGCAGTTGAGTTTGGTCCTGCAGCACTTTTCAATCAAATATTACCACTTTTTACATCAACATCATTAGAGGATCAAGAAAGACATCTTTTAGTAAAGGTTATCGATCGTATTCTCTATAAATTGGATGATTTGGTTCGTCCATATGTCAGAAAAATTCTCTCAGTTATAGAACCATTTTTAATTGATCAAAATTATTATGCTCGTATCGAAGCAAGAGAAATTATTTCAAATCTTTCAAAAGCTGCAGGCTTAGCCTATATGACATCAACAATGAGACCTGATATCGATAGTCCAGAAGAAGATATTCGTAATACTACCGCTAGAGCTTTTGCAGTTGTAGCTTCAGCACTCGGTGTCCCATCGTTATTACCATTTTTAAAAGCCGTTTGTAAGAGTAAGAAATCATGGCAAGCTCGTCACACCGGTATTAAAATTGTTCAACAAATTGCTATCTTGATGGGTTGTGCTATTTTACCACATCTTAAAAATTTAGTTAGTATTGTCGAACATGGTCTTACCGATGAACAGCCAAAAGTTCGTACCATTACCGCATTGGCTATTTCCGCATTAGCTGAAGCTGCCACACCATACGGTATCGAATCCTTCGATAGTGTTTTAAAACCATTATGGTATGGTATCCGTCAATACCGTGAAAAAGGTTTAGCCGCATTTTTAAAAGCTATTGGTTACATCATTCCATTAATGGAAGCATCCTATGCTTCATACTACACAAAAGAAGTTATGACCATTTTAATTCGTGAATTCAAGACCAATGAGGATGAAATGAAAAAGATTGTATTAAAAGTAGTTAAACAATGTGTATCAACTGAAGGTGTCGAATCAGATTATGTTCGTGAAGAAATTATACCAGAATTTTTCAAACAATTTTGGGTTAGAAGAATGGCATTGGACAAAAGAAACTATAAATTACTCGTCGAAACTACAGTCGAAATTGCAAATAAAGTTGGTGGTGGTGAAATTATCGAAAGAATTGTAGATGACCTCAAAGATGAATCCGAAGCATACAGAAAAATGGTTATGGAAGCAATTGATAAAATTGTTAGTGAATTGGGTGCCTCTGATATTAATACAGGTTTAGAAGAACGTCTTATCGATGGTATCCTCTATGCATTCCAAGAACAAACCACCGATGATAATTCAATTATGTTACAAGGTTTTGGTACAGTCGTATTGGCATTGAACACTAGAATCAAGCCATATCTTCAACAAATAGCAGGTACAATTAAATGGAGATTAAATAACAAGTCAGCCAAGGTTAGACAACAAGCTGCCGATTTAATTTCACGTATTGCTCCAGTTATGATGAATTGTGGTGAAGAGCAATTACTTTCCCATTTGGGCCAAATCCTTTATGAATACCTTGGTGAAGAATATCCAGAAGTATTGGGTTCAATTTTAGGTGCATTAAAGGCAATTGTAAATGTTATTGGTATGACCAAAATGACACCTCCAATCAAAGATTTATTACCACGTTTAACACCAATCTTAAAGAATCGTCACGAAAAAGTACAAGAAAATTGTATTGATTTGGTTGGTCGTATTGCTGATCGTGGTTCAGATTTTGTTTCTGATCGTGAAGGTATGCGTATATGCTTTGAATTATTGGATATGTTGAAAGCCCATAAAAAAGGTATTCGTCGTGCTGCTGTAAATACATTTGGTTATATTGCCAAGGCCATTGGTCCACAAGAGGTATTAACCACTCTCTTAAATAATCTCAAGGTTCAAGATCGTCAAAATCGTGTTTGTACAACTGTTGCCATTGCTATTGTTGCCGAAACTTGTGCTCCATTCACCGTATTACCAGGTCTTATTAATGAATACCGTATCCCCGAATTAAATGTTCAAAATGGTGTTTTAAAATCATTATCTTTCCTTTTCGAATATATTGGTGAAATGGGTAAAGATTATATTTATGCTGTCACTACATTGCTTGAAGATGCTCTTATGGACAGAGATGCTGTACATCGTCAAACTGCTTGTTCAGCAATCAAGCATATTGCATTAGGTGTTTATGGTTTGGGTTGTGAAGATTCACTCACTCATTTATTCAACTATGTTTGGCCCAATGTTTTTGAAACCTCTCCTCATGTTATCAATGCTTTCTTAGAGGCTGTAGAAGGTCTTCGTTTCGCATTAGGTCCAAACATTGTTCTTCAATACACCCTCCAAGGTCTTTTCCATCCATCTCGTAAAGTTAGAAACATTTATTGGAAACTTTATAATATGCTTTATATCAGCTCTCAAGACGCTTTAACTCCATCTTACCCAAGAACCCAAGATGAAAATGAAAACCACTATCAAAGATATGAATTAGATTATGTAATTTAAAGAAATAAATATTTAATAATAAATAAAATAACAAAAAATAATAAAAGATATTTTATTTTTTTTTTTTTTCTTTATTTAAACATGTTAAAAAAATATTTTTATTTAATTTTTTTTTTTTTTTATAAATATTGAAAGTTTTGATAATTTATAATTTATTGATTAGTTGGGTAAATAATAGATTTTATAACTTTTCTACAGACCCCAATAATGTAGATCTGGATATTTTCAAAAACAATATTTCAAAATAAATTGGTATTTTAAAATTTTGTAACCAATTTTTTATTTATTGTAGCTTTATTTATTATTTTGTTTTCTCAACCCTCGAAGATAGTCGCTGTC
>NW_003519967.1:0-10845 GCF_000190715.1 Dictyostelium purpureum | reverse complement strand
AATTAAGTTTTATTTTTTTCATAATTTTATATATCTTAAAAAAATGATTTAAATTTAAATTTTTTTTTTTTTTTGTTTCTTAAACAACAAACACATCAATTAATCAATCAACAAACAAATAAATAAATAGTAATAATAAACATATAAATAACATATTAATTTAAATAATAAAATTTTTAAAGATAAAAAAAGTATTTTTTTTTTTTTGTTTTTTTTATTAATTTTTTTTTTACTCACTCACCCTTTTTTTAATAAAATAATATTTTACATAATAATAATTAAAATAATTATAATAATTTATAAATTACAATAATAATAATAATAATAATAAAAATGAATGACGATATCTTAATTCAAAAAATGAAATGTGAATTTATGGATCATCCAAAATATATTCCACCACCACCATTATTATATTCAAACATCAATAATAATAATGAAAATATTTTTCAAAAAAGAAATACACCAACCTCTTCACCTACCTCCTCTTCAACCCCAAGAAACAATATATTAGAATCACCAAGATTCAGTAATAATGAATATATAAATAATATAAATGTAAATAATGTAAATAACAGCTATAGTGGTAACAATAACATCAGTATGAATAATAGTAACAATAATATAAATAATGTAAATAATAATAGAAATAATAATAATAATAATTGTAGTACTCCTCGTAATAACTTACATATTAGTATTATTAATAACAACAATGACTTTGATGATAAACAACAACAACAACAACAACAACAACAACAACAACAACACTACTCATACAATATAAATAAAATGACAATTAATAACATTGATAATGCCTCGCCCATTTCAATAGGTCAAGTTAATCCATTTGCATCTTTTCCTCCATTCGTCCCATCTATCGATAAAACCTATCCATATGCACAATATGTTAAGGTTGAACAGAATGATCCTTATGCAAACTATATTATTACAAACCCAATGGACCCATCTCAAATGGAAACAATGAACGAAAATGAAAATTGTGTAGGCTTCGAAAAATATTTAAAGGTATATGATAAATTTGACAGCTACTACAGAAGTTTTTGTGTATTTAAAAAGAACGATGTACAATTCCCAATCAACGTTTCATCATTATCATTATCAGTTCCAGGAACCCCAACATCATTTAGCCATGGAATGAATTACTTAAACAATTTTGAATCCTTAAACAACACTAATACAATTAATAATGGTATTTTCAACAATAATAACAATAATAGCAATAATAACAACAACAACAACAACAACAACAGCACCAGCAATAATAATAATAATATAAAAAATAACAATATAAACGATATAATAGACACAAACATGGATAGCATGGACACAAGTTTTGAAACTCAAAGTTACAGATAAATCTTTTAAAACTTAATAAGAAAAAAAAAAAAAAAACTAAAAAAAACTAAAAAAAAAAACAAAAAAAAAAACAAAAAAAAAAAACAAACAAACAACATAGAAGATATCTTCTATGGCTTTTTAATTTTAAAATAATAATAATAATAATAATAATATTTTTAATTGTTTTTAAATGTACATTACAATATTTCATTAAAGATTTTAATAAAATAAAATTTTTCAAATAATATATTTTACTAGTTTAATTTTTCAAGTTTATTTTATTCAAAACCCTTTTATTTTTTAATTTATTTGGCTATATTTTATTATTTATTTTATTATTTTTAATTTTTATATTTATAAATCTGTCTTTGATTAATATTTTTTTATCTCTATGAGTAATAATACCTAATATTTTCGAAAATTTTTCTTTTTTTTTTTAAATAGATATGTATTCTTTTACTGTATATAGTTAATTTAATGATTTTAACCAATATTATAATTTTTAAAATCTTATAATCTATCAATAATTAACCCAAAATAGAAATTAATAAAAAAATGCGAGTCAAAAAAAATATTTTTTTTACCCCACTGAGCATCAAAAATAAATAGTTTTCCATAAGATTTTTTATGACTATATCAAATTTTTTTTAATTTTACTATTTTAAAAAGATCTACATATAAAAATTAAACCCCAAAAAAATTATAACCCATTATTAATATTTATGTAAAATATTATATCCTGTAAAATACAATATTTTTTTTTAATAAAAAAATTTATATAAATACATAATTTTTTTTTTTTCATTATCGATTTTTAAAAATCTCATAGTTAAACAATTTTTTTAAAAGTTAATAATAACATTACTTTACACAAATTCATATTATATAGTATAATAAAAAAAATGATAGAAATAAATGAAAAGAATAATAATATAACTGATTATGATGTTTCAAATTATTATATAAAGAGAATAGAAAGAAAACATATTTATGACCAAATCATGGATATGTTTAAAACATTAAGACCAATGTTTAAATATACACCCGATAATATGCAAACCATGTCTGTTACCATTCATCCTTTATTTACCCTTTTGTTATCTTCATTGTATATGGCTGGTGTTGGAGGAAGTGTAATCTATGAAAATGCATGTGACGAGATGTTTGGCTCTGATTTTAATGAGGGTCCTCATGCATTCCTTTGTCACAAACATTTTAGACAATTGGGTCCTTATAAAATAGAGCACTATGAAAGATGCCAAAAAATGGTAGATGAGATTCATCATTTTATAAATAGAGATAGAAATAAAGTTATTTATGCATTTTTAATCTGTTGCGAACATGCCTCTTTTATATTCGAAGATTTAGAAACAGCTATGATGCAAATAGGTATCCAAGATGTTACCTATATCAAAGTACATAAGAATGCCGACAACCTATATGGTAAATATTTAAAAATTATTGTCGTTATTTTAAAATTAAACACCCAAATATTTATACCTTTTATTTCATTTTATCACAGATGGTCATGGTGTTAGAATGCTTCAAGCTTTAGAAAAAGAACCAATGCCAATCGAAGATTTTAATAGAGGAATGAAACTATTTTCAGATTTATTTTCCGATATTTTCAATTATTAAAAAAAAAATTAATTTTAAAACCCAATCATTAAATGTGTGTGTGTATTAAATTTTATAAATAATTTAAATAAAATCAATCAGTTTTAAAAAAAAATTGATTTTAAATTATTTTTTTTTAACTTTTTTTTTTTGAAATTTCAAAAGCATTCTTTCTTCTCCAGAGAATAAGAGAAAAATGGAGAATATTTTTTGTTTAAAAATAAACGATTTATTATGGAAAGGAATTAATTAATATACCAATAATTGTTCCTTTTTCATATAAACTGTTTTTTAATATTTGTAAGATTTCTTATTAAGTTAATTAAAATTATGCAGACACACAAAAAAAGTATTATCGTCCTTTTTTGGGGTGCGTGTTGTCATAAAATTTTTTTTTTTTTCGAAATTTAATTTTTTTTTTTTTTTAATTTTTTTTTTCTAAATTGAAGATTTTTTTTTTTTTTTTTTTTTATATTATTTATTTATTTATTATTATATAAAAATGATTTCAAGAAATTTAAAAAATATTGTTGTTGTAAGTTATTTTAAAAGATAATAACAAATTTAACATATAATAGTAGTTAATAATAGTTAATAATTTAATGTGATCGATCACACAATTAATAAATGGTTATTAATTTCTTTAAATTTTTTTATTTAGAATAATAACTTTAAACTTTATTATTCAACAAAATCAAAAGGATCAAATAAAGTTTATAATTCAGCTAAAGATGCTGTTGCAGATATTCAAAGTGGTTCAAAATTATTACTTGGTGGTTTTGGATTATGTGGTATCCCAGAAAATTTAATTACAGCTCTTCGTGATAAAGGTGTTAAAGATTTAACAGTTGTTTCAAATAATTGTGGTGTTGATGATTTTGGTTTAGGTTTATTATTAAAGACTAGACAAATTAAAAGAATGATTTCATCATATGTTGGTGAAAATGCTACTTTTGAAAGTCAATATCTCAAGGGTGAATTAGAAGTAGAATTAACTCCACAAGGTAATTTAGCAGAAAGATTAAGAGCTGGTGGTGCTGGTATTCCAGCTTTCTACACTGCCACTGGTGTAGGTACAGTTTTAGTTGAAGAAGGTGGTTTCCCAATTAAATATGCTGCTGATGGTAGCGGTAAAGTTGAAATTAAAAGCGAACCACGTCCAGTCAAAGAATTTAATGGTCGTAAATATTGTTTAGAAGAAGCCATCACTGGTGATTACGCAATCATCAAAGCTTGGAAAGCCGATACTCGTGGTAATTTAGTTTTCAGAAATACAGCTCGTAACTTTAATCCACCAATGGCCACCGCCGCTAAAATCACTATTGCCGAAGTTGAAGAAATTGTCGAAGCCGGCGAAATTAAACCAGATGAAGTTCATCTCCCAGGTATTTATGTTCACAGAGTCGTTAAGGGTCCATCATTTGAAAAGAGAATCGAACGTTTAACTGTCCAAAAAGAATCAGGTGCCCCAGCCGCCGACGCCAAACCAAAGAATGAAGCTGCCGTTAAAAGAGAACGTATTGTTCGTCGTGCTGCTTTAGAGTTTGAAGATGGAATGTATTGTAATTTAGGTATTGGTATGCCAACTCTTGCCAGTAACTATATCCCAAAGGGTATTAGAATTGAATTACAAAGTGAAAACGGTCTTCTTGGTATGGGCCCATTCCCAAAACTTGGTGAACACGATGCTGATTTAATTAATGCCGGTAAAGAAACCGTTACCACTATTCCAGGTTCATCCATTTTCTCATCATCCGATTCATTTGCCATGATTCGTGGTGGTCACGTAGATTTAACCATTCTTGGTGGTATGCAAGTCAGTAAAAGCGGTGATTTAGCCAATTGGGTTATTCCAGGTCAAATGGTAAAAGGCCCAGGTGGTGCTATGGATTTAACATCAAGTGGTTCTCGTGTTGTTGTCACCATGGAACATAACTCTAAAGATGGCAAACCAAAAATCATGGAATCTTGTTCACTCCCACTCACCGGTAAGGGTGTTGTAAATCGTATTATCACCGAATTAGCCGTTTTTGACGTCGATCCAAAAGAAGGTTTAATTTTAATCGAAAAATATGACGGCGTTACTGTTGATGAATTAAAAGCTAAAACTGCTGCTCCATTCAAAGTCTCACCAAATCTTAAATCACTCCAACAAGTTGAAAACTAAACCAAATAAATAAATAAATAAATACAATACATAATAAAAACAATTTTCTTTTTAAAATATATTTTTTTTTCTAGTACATATATTTTAAAAATATATCAATAGTTTAAAAGTTCATATGACATTATTTATATTCCTTTTTTATTATTTTTTTTTTTTAATTTTTATTTTTTTTTTTTCATTTTTTTAATTTTAATTTTTTTTTTTATTTTTTTTTAAAAACAATAGAGATATTTTTTTTTATAAATTTTGGAAAGATATAGTTATATTTAAACAAATAACCATAATAATACCGTAGTAATATGTCAACTAGTGGTTTAAATAATGGGCTTTCAATCAATTCAAGTTTAACAATATCACAACCACCTTCGCAACAACAGCAACAAAATGAACAAAACCAATCTTCAACAACATCATCGTTATCTACCACCACACCAACACCTTTAGTATCATCATCTTCGACATCAAATTTAACACAATTACAACAACAGCAAAAAATACAGCAACAACAGCAATTACTACAAAAGTATCAATTTACATCATCGGTACAACCAACACAACATATGAATGTCTCATCCCCATCGAATATAAATTTAAAATTAAACAACTCAAATTTACAAAATATGAATATTGACCAGTTCCAGCAATTAAGTATACCCCAGCAATCTCATTACTTTATTCAGCCACACGAAAACCATATAACATTATTAGATAGTTCAAATAAACAGATTGGCAGATTAAAAATAAAACAAACTGGTATAGATATAATAAGTTTAGGTAAGTTAAAATATATTAATAAATAAATATATAAATATTAATATTAAATTTATATTTAGAGATTGAAAAAACCATACCAAATTATGAAGTGATTGTACAAAATAATTCAAAAAGATTATATTTTAGAGGCTTAATAAACTCAATTGGTAAAGTCCCAAATTTATGCGAAGATAGTCATTTTTTAAGTAAAGATTTTACAGCAGTAGGCGTAGCGGATGGTGTGGGATCTTGGAGGAATATAGGGGTCGATGCAGGTGAATACAGCAGATTTTTAATGAACAATATAAATAATTTAACGCAATTAGCGCCCTATCTAAAACCATTCGAACTTATTGAAACTGTCTATAGAGAATCTGTAAATATACCGGGCAGTTCAACAATTTGTATTTTAAAAATAATTGGTTCAAAAGTTTATAGTGGTTTAATAGGGGACTCTTCATATATTATAATAAGAAAAGATCAAATTTTTTATAGATCAACCGAACAGACTCATAGTAAATATTAAAAAAATATATAATAATAATAATAAGAATAAATCAATTATAGTTCATAATTGTGTATATTATTAAAAATACTAATTTTATTTTTTTAAAAAAAACAGAACCAAATTTCCCATTTCAATTAGGTCAGAGTAGTAACGATAAACCATCATCAGGTGCATATATGGAACATTCAGTTTTGGAAAATGATATTTTTGTAATAGGCACAGATGGATTTTTCGATAATATTTTTGATCACGAAATTTTAAACGCTATTAAAGAAGTTTCTTCAATCGAACATTTTTTTAATCATTTAATTGAATTGGCAAAAACCAAATCTCAAGATGTCAATGCCTCAACCCCAATCGCAAAAAGAAATCAGACCAAAGGTGGTAAACCTGATGATATTACAGTTGGGTGTTTTGTTATTAATAAAGTTTACAAATAAGTAAATAATCAATAACAATCAATAATAATCAATAATACAATTATAGTAATAATAGTACAATATAATTAAATATTATATTTGCGCTTTATTTTTAAAACTAAACTTGGAGTGTATATTTTTGTAAAGTAAATAAAATTTTTTTTTTTTTGCAACACTAATTTTTTTTTTTTTTTTTTTCCCAACATTGTTTATTTTTTTTTTTTTTTTTTGGTTTTTTTGTTTTGGTTTTTTTTTTTTTTTTTTTTAAAAATCCATTTATTTATTTTCATAATAAATAATCGATTTTTTAAAAAAGAATAACCCCATCTTTAGATATACATAAAAAAATGAATTTTTATGGATATAACAATGTAATTGAAGAATCGCAAATATTCAAAAGTTTATTTCACCCACACCACATATAGATGACATTAATAATGATATCACAAATCTAGTACTTTCAGGCGAGGTTGGTGGATCAGGGAATAGCGGTAGTGGTAATAACAGTCCTACAGCCACTTCTACTGGTTCTTCAAATACATCAACAATTTCAAGGAAATCAATTGGGTATACAAGTAACGTCAACACAGCAACTTCAAACGTTCCATTGCATGAAGCAGTTGGTGAAGGACTACTTTTAGGCAAAAATGATTTTTGTTATGGTTTAGGAATGAAAACACCGGAAGTACCATTTTTATTTACCAAATTAACAGATTCAGGTATAAGTAAGTTTTATATATTTACACATTTCTATAAAATATTATAATCAATATTAACACACTTTAATTTTTTATTAGAATGTTTTGATTGTTTAGAAAATGATTTGCCAAATGTAATAAATGATGAAGAGAATGTTATTTCATCATTTGATTATATTTTTACAGATTTTATTGGGGAAAATATAGTACCATTGGCAAATGGTCAATATAAATGTCAAATTGATCAACTAAAATTTTCAACAGAAAGAGAAGCTATAGATCACATGAGAAGGGACCACAAATCACTAATATTTTCAATGATCGCATTAATTGCTGATGGTAAATATATTTAAATTTTAGATAATTATAAAATTGAAAAAATTGAAAAAGTATTAATTTAAATTTTTTAGATAATGAAACCAGTTTTTCAGGCAATTTCTTTACAAAATTAATGTATTCAGATAGTTTTTACTCATCATATCCAGTACCAACAGCTTCTTTTTCATCAATTATGCCATTTAATATTACATCAAAGAATAGTAACAGTAGTAATAATAATAATAATAATAATACTATTACAACTACTACTACTACTACCACTACTACCACTACTACTACCACCACTATAAATAATTCATCACCCACACTTTCACCACCAAACTCTCCAAAGGATATAAATCAAGTAACACCAACTATAACACCAAGACAACAAATTAGTTTTATAGAGAATAAACGTTTACCAAGTGTTATAGCACCATCAATACCATTTTCAATTCAGGAGCAGGTTAAATATCAATTAGATAAACAACATCAATTAGCTATTCAAATTAAAAATTCATTTAAAGGAAAAACAAAAAAACAACATATTCATCAAATTTCACCATTCCACATTCCTTCAAAATTAGTTATTGAACCAAAGAGTTGTTTTTCAAATTTATTTCCAAAAGAAGAATTAACAGAGTTAGCATTCTCTTTGTTTGGTGAAAATCTTAAATCAACTACTTCATTAGAATACAGAGAAAATGCAAAAACCGTAGTCAGCAAACATATCGAGTTATCTCTTAGTGAATCTGAAGAATCTAGAATGACCAGAGAACAAGATTTAATCAATAGAGTGGTTATAAATGTTAAAGAAAAAGTTGTTTCAAATTTTAAAGAGGAAACTCTTAGATTACAAAACAAAAAGAATAAAATTTCTCCAATTAGTGATAATAACAGTGGTAATAATAGTAATAACAACAATAATACACAAAAATCAACAACAAATAAAATAATGGATGAAAAATTAAAATTGGAAAAAGAACTCTTGGAAAGAGAAAGAAAAGAAAAAGAACAAAAAGAAAGAAAAGAAAAAGAGCGTTTAGAAAAAGAGAGAAAAGAAAGAGAACGTGTAGAAAAAGAGAAACAAGAAAGAGAGAAAAGAGAAAAAGAGAAAAAAGAAAAAGAATTAGAGAA
Organism: Dictyostelium purpureum; assembly: GCF_000190715.1. Taxonomy (NCBI): domain Eukaryota; phylum Evosea; class Eumycetozoa; order Dictyosteliales; family Dictyosteliaceae; genus Dictyostelium; species Dictyostelium purpureum. The sequence continues at coordinate 1,866 of NW_003519967.1, read as the reverse complement.
AGAGAAGGAAAGAAAAGAAAAGAATAAGCAACAGCAACAGCAGCAACAACAACAACCATCAACATCCAAATCAAAGAAATCAAATAAAAAATCAACACAACCTCCACCATTATTTAACGAAAATGAATTTACTGAAGAGGAACTAGAGTTAATTTTAATGGAAATTGCCCAAGAGATAGTTGATGAAGTCACTGATGAACTTTGTGTAAAGGTTTCAAAGAAATTATATCTTGATGACAAGAGAAAGAAAAATAAAGAAGAAAAAGAGTTACAGGAGAAATTAGAAAAAGAAAAATTAGAAAAAGAAAAGGAACAAGAAAGATTAGAGAGACAATTAAAAATTCAAAAAGAAAAAGAAGAAAAAGAACGTAGAGAAAAAGAAAAAGAAAAAGAAAAAGAACTTCAAGAAAAATTAGAAAAAGAAAGGAAGGAACTTGAAGAAAAAGAAAAAGAGTTACAGGAAAAATTAGAAAAAGAAAGAAAGGAACAGGAAGATCAATTTATTGATGGTTTATTGGAGGAATTTATTGGTGAACTAGTTGATGAAGAAATTTCAATTATAGCAGATACCACATTAAAAGAGTTTAAATCTACTAGTAATAAGATTAATCAACCACAACCACCATCACAACCATTATCACAACCACAACCATTATTACAACCACAATCACAACCACCATCATTATCACAACCACAACCACAACATAATAATAAATCTAAACCATTCTCAGATTTAAGTGCAAATTCTTCACATTTTATTCCTCAAGCAAATACTCCACCAATATCACCTCTATCAAACTCCTCCCAACCTTATACTCCAGCTTCATTTAAACTACAAGCACAATCACAAGCTATTAAAAACAATACACAACCTAAATTAAATGAACATTATTTCAATAGTAATAATAATATAATGAATAGTAATAATAATATAATGAATAGTAATAATAATATAATGAATAATAATATGAATGTTATTAACAAAAATGATCCAAGATATCAATATTACTTTGAATTACATTCATCAAAAAATCAATCACAAAATAACTCTCCATCAGGTGCAAATAAAAATAATATACATGCCCCAATCAGTCAAAAACCAAATGGCTTACAGGATATGAGGTTAGGTGTTAATAATTCAATGCTCGATACATCAGTTTATAAGAATAGCATGGGTAATCCTATTCCTCAGCAAGGTGAATCCGAATCATTACCATCATATTATATCAAATTACTAGAAAGTTATGGTTTTATTTTCGAACTTACAGCTTCATTTAATACCTATAATTTATTTTCAAATATAATTGATGTGGTCGAGTATTTCCATCTTTTAGGTTGTAAAGTCGAATTTAGAGAGAATACTCCAATGGTACTCTTTCAGAATTCACCTGCTGACAGACTTAGGTTTTCTTTGCTTAGTCCAATTCCAATCAGAACAAGATATTGAAAAAGCAACCAAAACCAGTATGCCACCAATTATAGTTTCTAAATTTTCTAATTTAATTTTATTATTAAGACAACAACAATATCAGCAACAATATCAACAACAACAACAACAGCAACAACAACAACAACAACAACAACAACAACAACAACAACAACAACAACAAAATCAACAACAACACCAGTATCAATATCAACAACAAAATCATAATCAGAATCAAAATCAAAACCAAACCCTAAATCCTCAAAGTGTAACACCTTTCAACAATTTCGCTCGACAACCAGTAATTAAATCACCATCACCACCTCCAATAAAAACTAATGACCACAACTTTAATCAAGTGCTATTAGATCCAAACAATTTCATTTTAAATGATCAATATAATAGAACCATATCACCAAATAATTAAAACAACCACAACA
>NW_003519966.1:0-10860 GCF_000190715.1 Dictyostelium purpureum | reverse complement strand
TTATTTATTACTACATAATCCTATTTTAAATAAATTTAACCATTGTATCAAAAAAAAAATAAAAAAAATAAATAATAAAAATTAAATCTGAAATTATTAATAATTCCATTATTTTAAAAAATAAAAAAAAATAAAAAATTGTGAATGGGATTTTTGGTTCCATTAATAATAAATTTAAAAAAATAAAATTAAAAATTCAATTTTTTTTTTTTTTCTTTTTTTTCTAAAATATCTCTTTTTAAAAAAGAAAATTTTCGTTACAATTATAATAGTTTTTTTAAAATTCAAAAAATTTTTTTTTTAATTTTTATGGGATCTATATATATTTATTTATTTGTTTGGGGATTATTATTTTTTTTTAATTAAAATAAATAATTGTAGGTAAATTGGTTTTTATTATTCAGTTTTTTTTTTAAAAGTTTATAGTTTTCACAAATAACACACACCACCACACATTATTTTTTTACATTTTTAATATTTGCACTTTTCTTTTTTCTTTTTTTATTTTTTTAAATATAGTTTTATTATAGCTTTATAATAATTATTGGAATTATTAAGATACAAGTTATAATTATAAATCAATTCAAATAAATGTGTAATAAATAAAAAAATTAAAATTAAACAAAAAATAAAAAAATAAATAAAAAAAATAAAATTTTAAATTTCACACACACAAAATTTCTTTTTAAATTATTTTATTTTTTTATTTTTCAATTTTATTTGTCTTTTTATATTTAATTTACTTCGTTATTTTTTATTTTTTTTTAAAACTATATGTGTGTGTAAAAAAAAAAAAAGATATATTCATTGGAATTATCTCTATTGTTTTTTTAATATCATCTATTTACATACAACTAAACAGTTATAAAATATTCACCAATATATAATTTAAATCAAAAAAAAAAAAAAAAAAAAAACCCCCAAGTAAATTTATTTATTTACTTTATTATATTTAAGTTTATAAAATTAAAAAATTAAAAAATATTTTAAAACTATATATTAGTTTTTTATAAAAACAAATAAATTTTTTTTTTAATGTTCCAAATTAAAGATAAACAACAAATAAATATTTAAACTTTTTTTTTTTTTTTTAAAAAAAACTTTAATAATAAAACAAAATAATAAAAATTTTCTTATTCTTTTTCTTTACTTTTTTTTTTTTTACATTTATTAAATTTTTCTTATATAAATAATTAATATATTAATAAATTATATTTTAAATAGTTCTTTTCCCAAACAGTGTCAAAATTAAAATCAACTTTATCAAATTGGAAATATAAAATAATAATCTATTATTTTTTAGTGTATAAATCAAAAAATAGATTCTATAAATAATACAATACATATAAAATTCAGTAGGATGGGAAATTCTGAATTTCTTATCTTATTATATTCAGTAGCAATAATATTTGCTATAACGTTTGGTTATGTTAATCCATATTCACCATATTCAGGTTCTGCTCTGTTTGCACCACTCATATATTATATAGGAGGATATGCAGTTCGAACAGCATCATCAAATCAACAAACACCAAATTCAAGCGATAATGAAATAATAAATGTAAATAATAGTTATAATAATAATAATAGTAATAGTAATAATAATAATAATAATAATAATAAAATTAAAGGTAATGTTGGAAGCTCAAGAACATCATCACTCCATATTCCTAATGACGAAGTTAGTTTTAGAAAATATAAAAATACAACCAGTGATATTTCAGAAATTAATCATCACTCATCACTTAGCAGTGGTATAAGTAGTAGTTTGGGTCAAATGGTCAGTGATTTAGAAATTATGAACGAACTAATTGCTGATCCATTACATTCACTAAATAAAGAGCAAACAGAACAACGAGAAGAAAAGGAGCAAGAAAGACAAATATATCACCAACAACAGCTTCAATTACAACAACAGCAACAACAATATAGTAATAGTAATAGTAATAATAATAGTAATGGTTTCGAACAAAAAAGAATTTTAAAAAATGTAGCAAGAGTTTATAGGGATGTAAATGAAAATCAACCTAAAGAAAGCTATGATTATGAAAATTACAGAATTAATTGGAAAGATGTTTCAAGATATGAAATTATTCAAAAGATTGGTAGAGGTAAATACAGTGAAGTATTCTCTGGCATCGATATAAATACAGATGACGAGGTTGTAATCAAAGTTTTAAAGCCTGTTCAAAAGTTAAAAATTCAAAGAGAAATTAAAATTTTAGAATCCCTCGATGGAGGCACAAATATAATACCTCTCTTGGATTATGTAAAAGATCCTTTATCAAAAGTTTGTAGTTTAGTTTTCCCATTTGTAAATAAAACCGATATTAGAGAATTAGTAAACTATTTAGAAGATTATGATATTAGATATTATATGTTTGAATTATTAAAGGTATGTAGTTTTAATAGCAATAGATGGATTCACCTGACCTAGATATTAATGTTTTTTAATATATTTAATATTTAGGCAATAGATTATACTCATTCTAAAGGTATAATTCACAGAGATATCAAGCCATTAAATATAGCAATTGATCATTCGAAAAGAAAATTGTTTTTATTGGATTGGGGTTTAGCAGAATTTTATCATCCTTTTAAAAATTATAATGTTAGAGTTGCATCGAGACATTACAAGCCACCAGAATTATTGGTTAATATGTACGATTATGATTATAGTTTAGATATGTGGAGTTTTGGTTGTTTGTTTGCTGGTTTAATATTGGATAGGGATCCTTTCTTTGCTGGAGAAAATAATAATAATCAACTCTTAAAAATCGTTAAAGTTTTAGGTACCGATGATTTATACAAATTTTTAGATAAATTTGGTTTGTCATTGACTGAAGAACAATCTCAAATGATAAAGCCGTACGTATATTTTAAATTTAAAAGAAAAAAAAAAAAAAAAACTAAATGCTAATTTAACTTTTCTTTAGACGTCAAAAGAGTAGCTGGGAAAGATTCATCCCATACGAAAATGAAGACATTGCAACACCTGATGCTATTGACTTTTTAGATAAACTATTAAGATATGATCCCACAGAAAGATTAACTGCCAAAGAAGCAATGGAACATAAATATTTTGATGTTTTAAAATCAAGAGATAATAGTATAAATCTAAATAAATAAAAAAGAGAGATGCAAAGTTTTTTTTTTTTTAATTGGTATTTTTTACATTCAATGAAAAAATCTTATTGGTGGTAATACAAAAAGCCCCATAATTTTTTTTTTATTTAATTTTTCAATTTTATTTTTTTGTATTTTTTGTTAGTTTTTCAGAAAACATAACGCCATTTTTTTTTTGGATATTTTTGATAAGTGGGGCCTATTTAAAAAGACCTTGTTTTTTTTTTGTTTAGTATAGATCCAAGAGATCCATAGTTTCACTTAAAAAAATTTTCTTTCAAATTTTGTAAAATATTTAATAATATTGGGGGTATATTTATTTTTTTTATTTTTTTTTTTAAAAATTTTTTTTAGTTCATTAAATTTTTTTTTTAATTTTTTCATTCATTATTAATTTTATTCTTTTTTTATTTTTTTTACTTTTCAACTTTTAAATTTTTAAAAAAAGAATGAATAAAGTTAAACTTGCAATTTTCATATTTGATGGATTTGAAGAAATAGAAGCAGTCACAACCATCGATTTATTAAGAAGGGCAAATATTTTAGTGGATATCGTTAGTGTCGAAAATAAAAAAAAGTTAATAAAAGGATCGCATTATATAGAAATCTCAGCAGATATCTCATGGGATGAATTCAATGCCGAGTTATACAATGGAATTATTATTCCCGGTGGTCCAGGTATAAACAAACTTTTATTAAACGAACAAGTTGTAGAAATGGTCAAAAAGTTTGGACATGCTAATAACAAAACCATAGCAGCAATTTGTGCTGCCCCTCAAATTGTATGTATTACAAAATTATAAAATTAAATATGTATATATTCTAATATTTATTTAAATTTTAGCTTGGTAAAAGTGGACTTTTAGTAGGTAAAAAGGTAACACATTTCCCTGGATGCAAACAATTTATGGATGGTGCTTTTGAAGAGATAGACAAAGCTGCTATTGCAGACGGGAACATTATTACTGGTGCATCTGCTGGTGTTTCTCAAACTTTTGCTCTTAAAATAGTAGAACATTTAAAAGGCATTGAGGCTTCAACTCTATTATATAATCAAATTTGCCCACCTGTCTTTTTGGCACAACAATAATTTAAATTGATGTATAATATAATAAACACATTCCTGTAAAAAAACAAATATAATAGATAAAATAAATAAAATAAGATAAATAAAATAAAATATAATTATTAAAATACAAATTCTATATTTAGTTTTATATAAGGTTTATAATTATTTAAAAATAACTATAATAGTCGAATTGATTTTTATTAAATTTTTTAAAAAATACATATTGGTTATATTATTATTATTATTATATTATTATATTATATTATTATTATATTATTGTTGTTATTGGTTTTTAATTAATGGAATCAATTGAAAAGAATCCAGAAGAGTTACCAATTACCATGTGATTAACTGGGACTTCTTCACATTTAAAATCTTCAGCCAATGGTTCTGATGAAATAACTAAGGATTCACCATAAGGTTTTGATAATGGTGAGTCAGTTTTACCTATTAAACAATGACCTTTATCGCATTGAATGGTACTACCACGGCACCAATATAATGAATGGGCATTCTCTGGTTGACCAGTTACATAACGTGAGATAACTACAGTATTACCATCGGTAACAGCAAGATTTAGTTTACCACATGTAAAGGTTTGGGCTAATGATGCACCCTCCATTACATCTTTTGATGAAAGAATACCACTTTCAATTTCAAATTTAAGAATAAGTTGATGAATTTGAAGGATTGTTTGTTGAAGAACACGTGGAATAATTTCAGTATTGTTTACATTTTGAGGGTATGCCTTTTCTTCGGGCTCTTGTGCACAATGTGTAGAGTAATAAATTGTACCACTTGGTTTAACTTTTTCAGCTACATATCCAATTTCTTTTTCATAGTTTGATATAAATAATGCAAATAAAACTTCACTATCAGTTGTACCTTTAATTAATTCGAATGCCTAAATAAATAATAATATTTTTTGTTAGTATTAATTATTTTGCTTGGTTTGTTCTAGTGTGTCACTTACAGAGTCTGAAATTAAATTATAGATTTCTCTTTTTAATTTTGAAAAATAGGAAATTGTACCGTTGTGCATAAAACTAAAGTTTTTAAATGTGAATGGGTGACAATTGGTATTTACAATAGCACCAGCGCTGGCAGCTCTAACATGGGCCATAATACAACCACTTTTTGTGACTCTTGATAATTGTCTTAAATTAATGTTACTCCAAGCTGGTGTAATATCTTTGAAAACACCTGGAATTGGTGTAATTTCTGGTACATACCATGAAATACCAAAGCCATCTGCATTTAGTGCAACTCCGCTTTGGTTTGAATGTAAGGATTGTACTAAAAGACTGTGTGATGGTTGGGAAACAATTGTTGATAATTTAATTGGTGCACCAAGATAGAATATAAAACGACACATCTTTTATTGTTATATTATTATATTTTTATATTATTATATATTGTAGTTTATTATAAGGACTAATTTATTTGAAAAAAAAAAAAAAAACGAACGAAAAATTATTGATAACTTTTTATTTTTTTTTTTTTAAAAATAATTTTATGATATCTTTTTTTATGATATTTATTAAATAATTTTAAAGAATTTTAAACAACTTTTAAAATAAAATTTATTAATTATATCTTTTTTTAAAATTAGTATTTAAAATTATTTTTTTTTATTTTAAACAGTGTGTTTGGTGTGGTAAAAAATTTAACAAATTGAAAAAACTAAAATTTAAAAAAACAAATCCTATATTGGCTTGTAAAAAAATGTGTATTTGTATTGTGTGTGGTAAATAAAGATATTGTATATATAATTTAAGAACAAAGAGGTGGTATTTAATTTAATTTTATATTGTGTAAATTTTATGCGATTTTTGGCTGAATTTTATATTATTTTTTTTAATATTACAAATTTATTAATGTTATTTATTTTTTAAACAAAAAAAAAAAAAATTTATGTAAATTTTTTTTAAAATTGAATGAAAAAATGAAATTTTAAAAAAAAAAAAAATAAAAATAAAAAAAAAATAAAAAAAATAAAAAAAAAATAAATTATTTTTGTGAGGCACTCACCATAGTTGTGTTTTGATTCACCATATAGTGGTATTTAAATGTTATCGTTTTTTTTTTTTCATACTTTCATATAAAAAAATAATAGATTAAATTAAATTAAATTGTTTTTTTTTATTTTTTTATTTTATTTTTTTATTTTTATTTTTTATTTTTTTTTATTTTTTTGTACTTTTGATTTAAACATAAATAAGATTTTAATGGCACAGTGTTTCACATTCAAAGTATTCAGAAATAATATAACCTAAAATGATAATCAAAATTAAATATTATTTTAAAAAAAATTAATAAAAAAATTTTAATTTTAAATTTTTTTTTTTTAATTTAATTTAATTTTATCACACACATTAATCAAAACAATTATAAAAATAATAATAATAATAATAATAATAATAATTGTCAATCAAAATTAAATAAATTAATAATAATTTTAAAATGACTATATTGGTAAATTATTTATATACCAAAATATTCGAGATCATTTTAAATTTTATTTACATAACCAAAGAAACTAAAGAAGAGTTATTATCAGTTCCAAGATATATATATAATAACCAAGAAGTTCTCCAATACAGTTTAGTAAATAAATTTTGTTTTAATAGTATTTCAAATATATTAGAAAAAAATATATTAAGGTTCAAAAATTATGAAGCTTTAAAATCCTTAATTAAGGATTCAAAATTTAGTTTAATAAAATTAAAAAACTCAGTTATAGTTTTCAGAACAATGGGTGAATATAAAGAATTTATTGCAAATAACGATATCAGAAGTTTTAGAAAAGTTTTACTTCATAGCAGTGAAAGAACATTAAGATCTATATTGTCATCAAATGAAAAGTTCCCAGAGAATGTTCATATCATTTTGTTTTTAACAATCCTCCCAAATTCAATAGATTATCACGAAGAGACTTTAAGTAGTGAAAATTTAAAAGAAATTAAAAGTAAAATAAATATAAACACTCTGTATGTATTTGGTTTAAATAATAGCACCGACCTTTTACTAGAAAGGATCTCAAAGTTAAATGCAAAATCAATTATTTTAAATTCATATAAAACATCAATGACCCCCAGCACATACCCAAATCTATCCGTTTTAATGAAGAATCCATGTATTAGAAGTATAGATTTAGAGTCATGGATCCTGCAACCTAACAAAGTATTAGATATCAACGACAGCTCACTAAAATCACTCTCTTTAGGGTACGACCTTCACTATAAAGATCTTTATAACCAGGGAACCAACATCGATACTATCTTCATCAGATTGATAAGTAGTTGGGATGTAGTCGAAAGCTCTTTATGCTCCTATAAAAAAATTCAAAGATTCAAAATAAAAGGTGATATTTTTAAAAGCAACCTCAATGCTGAACAAGTTTTGAAATTTGGGCACTACAATTGCAAAAGAATAAATTCGATTTTAACAAATAAAACAATTAATATCGAGATATTATTATTAAACCAGTTTGAAGAGACCAATAGCAATTTGTTCATCGATGGTCTATTAAGGAATAAAACAATTAAAAAATTAGAATTCTTCGTTTCAAATCCAAACCAAATCATCCAAAAGGTTTTACCATTTAACAAAACAATTAGAAATATATTTATTACACAGGGGGACAATTTAGAAGAGATTATTAGTTTTTTAAAAACATTAGCATTTACAAAAAATATAGAATTGTTTTCAGTTTCAATTTACCTCAATACAAATGTAAAGAAAGATTTAAAGAAAATATTCAATTGTTTAATTAGCAACTCATTCTTTTACCAAAGCATTAACGAGTTTAACTTTTATGTCAAAATTCAGTTCCAAAAATACCACTCCTCTTTTAAATCGCAAGTAATATTAAATAACCCCAAAACTATATTTAATTTTTATTTTTATAAATAATAAAAAAAAAAAAACATTTTAAAATAGTTTTATAATTTGTAATTGTTTTAAAATTATATAAGAAATATATATAAAAGAGTTTTATTTAAAATTTATTTATTTTTCCATTTGTTAACTTTGGACTAATAAAATGATTGATGGTTTTATTTTTTTTATTATTTTTTTTATTATTTTTTTTTTTTATTATTTTTTTTTTAATGATAGTATTTAAATATTTTAAAAAAAAAAAAAGAGAAAAGGATGATATTATTTGTTATCAATGAAAAGTTGGGTTGGTGTTAGGTGGAATCTATTTACAATATTTATAAAGAATATGATGAAGAGAACTGAAGAGTATAGCAAAATGGTAATGTTTTTTCTAAAATTATTATTTGAATTTTTTGAAGATTTTAGTTTAAGCGGCACAATTGGTATGAAATGTGGATTGTTCAGATGGGAGACGGGTTGAAGTTTCATAATCACAGCTTCCGCGCCTTTGGTAGAAACTACTATTATTGTTACCATTTGTATTATTATTATTTATATTATTATTATTGTTATTATTTTGATTTTGGTTTGTATTAGTGTTTAAATGGTTTGAATTACTAATATTAGTATTTATTATTATATTGGAGTTTATATTGTTTAAATTATTAGAATTATTAGTTACATTATTAGTTGTTTGTGGTACAATGGCATTGTTTATATTATTATTTATATTATTATTTATATTATTATTATTATTTATATTATTATTATCATTTATATTATTATTATCATTATTATTATTATTATTAGAATTAGAGTTTATATTATTACCATTTGGGGATTGTGGAACCATTTGGGATTGTGGAACCATTTGGGATTGTGGACTATGTGGACTATGTGGAATATTTTGTCTTCTTGGTGAACAGGAAGTTGGTGAGCTGATGCATGGTAATGGGATTTTATTTACAACAATATTTGAAATATGATTTGGTCCATTAATAAATCTTTGTTTTGCATTTTCGACTTCTTTTTGATAGTTAAGAAAATCATCAATTGGGCAAATTGCACGAAATTCTAAAAGTTTTAAAAAATCTAATTCCAAAGTATTCATTTCTTTTAATCCAACACCACCAACTTGTGAATAAAATTCATTATTATAAAAACTATATCATAATAAAAAGAAATGTTAGAATCGACACAAATAGTATTTAATATATATGATTGTATAACTTACATATCATCTAAATATTTTGTTGATATTAATAGTGTAGTAATTAAAAGTCTGTGAATATTATATGAATTAACCGATAGACCACATTTGTCAGTGAGTCTATCGATATATACTAATGATGATATAAAACATTCAATTGAACATGGTGAATATTTCATTAATCTTGTAAGGTAATCCCTAATACTAATGGCTGGTAACTTTTTATTTGGTGGCATAAATTGTTCGTGTGAGTTTTTACCATTAATTTTTAAAGTCTATAGTAATGCAATGTTAGTGTTAAAAGACTATTATACAGAAGGTAGGTGGGTATATGCATATACTTACTTCATCGCCAACTTTTACCAATTTACAAATTATTAATGTTAATATTTCTAATAATAATTCTTTATCTTTTTCATTATATTCTTTATTTGGAATTATGGTTTTAATATATTCTAATAAAGTTGAGGACATTTTTTATGTTTGTTTTGTTGTCTATAGATATTTACAAAATAAATAATTTACAAAATAATATTTACAAAACACTATAAAAAATTCTAAATGGTTTTTATAAAAAAAAAATTGTAAAATTATTTTTGTGTTTAGTATTTGTGTGTTGTGTGTATGTGTGTTTGTGTTTGCGGTTTATAAAATTAAATATATAAAATTAATATTTAAAAAATAAAATAAAAAAATAAAAATAAAAAATTTGATTAGTATAAAAATAATTTTTTTTTTAAATAAATAACAACAAAATAAAAAAAATTAATTATAAAAAAAAAAATGTTTTTACCTTTATGATTATTATTATAAATCAAATCAATTAAATTTTGATTCCGTGTTTTGTTATTGTGTGTTAAATGTGTGTGATTTAATATTATAATTATGTGAGTGTGCGAGGTTATTATTTAGTAAAAAATAATTTTGATTGTATTTGTTGAAAATTTTTTAATGTGTGTGTGTGTGTGTGAAAGTGTTTTTTTTAAAGTTGGTTAATTATGTTTTGTTTGAATGATGGTATTATATTTTATAAAAATAGAACTGTTTAAGAAAACTTTGAATAATCTATATGGAACCCTCTATATCTGGTTTAAAAAAAAGGTTTTAAAATTTTTATATATTTGAATCTATATGTGATAATATAAAAAGTAAACATAAAAATAATATTTTAAAAAATATTGTTTGAAAAAATAATAATAAAAAAAAAAAAAAGAAATTATTTAAATTAGTAAAATTCCATTTTTGGTTTTAAATAAATAAAAAAAATTATTAAATATTATTGATAATAATACTGTTGTGTTGTTATTTAATAAACAAACAAATAATAAAAATAATAATAATACTATTAAAAATATATAGCACAATTTATATTGTTGTATATATTTAGAATGTTTCTATTATTGCAATTTGTTGGGGTCGGTGTGTTTGTATTGAGAGCAAGGGTGTGATTTCACATTTATTATTTCTTTTTAACACACAACAATATTATTAATAAAAAATTTGAGGTTTGGTAAAAGGTATATACTAAATCTCTTATTACTGAACTCACATTTATATTTTATTTTGGAAAAAA
>NW_003519965.1:0-10898 GCF_000190715.1 Dictyostelium purpureum | reverse complement strand
ACAATAATGAATTGTTATACATTAATAAACAATTACTTTATTTAAACAGTATATAAAAAAATTGAATATATATTAAAGAAATATAAATGTTAATTATAAATATTGATTATAATTTTAAAATAAAATAATAATATGAATAATAAATAAAATAATAATAAATAATATAAAAATATATTATAAAAACAATAAATAAATAATAATATAATTTATAATATATAATATATAATATATAAAAAATAAAAAATAAAATGTATAAAGGATTTATTAATGTTTAAATTTATAAAGAAACATACTGGTAATAATAAAAAAAAAAAAAAAAAGTAAAAATTAGATTTGTTTAGGGTGTCTTGTATTGGATTGGTTGAATTGGATTTTTTTTATTGCACAGTAAAAGGTATTGCAATTAATTATTTTATTAATTAATAATATTAATAATAGAGAATAATACTAAAATAATGTTATAATAAAACAATCATAGTTATATAATAATAATAATAAAAGAATAAATTTATTATTATTAAAATAAAAACGATAAATAATAAATAAAAACAAATTTATAATAAAATAAATAAAATCTATAAAAAAAGTAGTTGTAGTTAAAAAGAAATTTAAAATTATGTTTTTGATATCGGTATAATATTTTTAGTTGGGTTATTTGGCTATCTAAAATAAAAAACATATATTTGGCAATTTTAAAACATTTAGTAATATAATTAAATAAATAAGACAGATTGTTAGGAATAATAAAAAAAAAGGTTAAAAGTAAAAATGATGACTTGTTTAGGTTAGTATTCGATTATGTTAGAATTGATTGGAATGAATTTAATTGTATTGCATTAGATTATTTTGGTTTGGTGAATCGGAATTTTTTTTTATCAGTAATAGTAAAAGGTATTGGAAAGATTATCTATTTATTCATAATAGTAATAGAAATAATTGTAATAATAGAAGAATAGCAACAAATAATGTTATAATTAAAATAATCATAATAAATTGTAATAATAATAATAATAATAACTACATTACATTTACGTTTTAGGGTATAGAATGGTTACTCAAAATTAATTAAATTAATCAAAAATTAAATTTATATTAAAAAAAATTTAAATAAAAATAGTTTATTATACATTTAAATTTATTAAATAAACATTTAAGAAAATAAAAAATGTAATTTTTTTTCTTTTTCTTTTTCTTTTTTTACTTTTTTTTTATTTTTTTGTACATTTTTTTATTTTTAATATTGAATTATATAATAAATAATTAAATATTTAAAAAACAAATTAAATATAAACATTATGTATCATCATCAATATGTATAGATAAAAAAGGCCAACGTAATGATTAACAATTTTAAACTCTTTTTGCTTTGTATTAAATATTAGGATCAGATACAGCAAAAAACAGCGCTTTTTCAAGTTATATAGGGTTTATAAACAAAACCAATAATAATATTTTTGTAGGTCTATTAGATAGGTTTTTGATGAATATATTCCACTACAACAACAATATAATAAAATTTAGTAAATAGAAATAGGAAAAAGTATAATCAATAATTTTTCTTTGATTTTTAGGATAGTTAATAAAATAAAAATAGCATCTAAAATAAGCTATAAACTGTGGAAGTGTGCCATAATAAAAGATTAATAATAGTACAAATAAACTATAGTTCATAATAGGAATTCAATTTTGCCTACAAAATCAATAAAAACACACCAAAATTATACCATCATTCAATCTTATTTACATATATAACATATATAAAAAAAAAAAAAAAAAGATAAAATAAAATAAAATAAAATTAAGTTAAATTAAAATTAAAATTAAATAAACATTTTTTTTCAGACCCAACCAAAACACTATTTAAATAATTAATTTTAGTTACAGTGTTTCCATATTGTATTAAATAATATAAACATTAAACACAATTTATTTTTTTTAAAATTTTTTTTTTTTATGATAGGCCAAATCTTTTTGAAAAGATAATTTATTTTTAATTTTCAATCAAAATATCAAAAATAAAAATATTTATTTAAACACCATTTAAATGTCATTGTACACATTTTCACTGATAATCCAGTTGATATCTTTCTTGATAGAATATTATTTGTATGGTATCTTTTACCTCCATTTTTTAATTTTCAATTTATAAAAATATAGTTCAATTCAAGTTTCATCTGCAAAAATTACCCTTTTCCACTGCAAAGTCATTAAATTGAATAGCCCATTCATATCTTTATCTCTTTGTTTTTTTGTGGGATAATGTTTACATTTCAAAATTTCAAATGTAATAAAATGGCAATGAATTCAGCTTTTAATTGTTATAATTAAAACTTATACATTATAATTCTTTCAAAGATATCGTTTAATTTGTCGAAAATGATGATATATCCATCCAAAAATAAATTTTTATAACCTTTTTAATTTAATCTTTCATTATTTTTTAGTTCTTAGTTATTTTTTATGTTCAATTGGATCATTTAATGAATAGTTTCTCAAAATAGCTATATTGTTGATCCCATGCATCCAACTATTTCTTTTTTTTGAATGGTTAAATCATCATTAATTTTTAAAGTATTACTATTTTTTCAAGTTGATTATGCCATTTTATTTTATTTATTATTTTTATTAAAATAAAATATTATTATAATAAGAATAATAAAAATAAGAAAAAATAAAAAAAAAAAAAATATTAATTATTTTTCTGTAAAGATTTAGCTTACTTTTTTACATGGGAAAAATAAAAATAAAATAAAAAAAAATAAATAAAATAAAAAGGCAGTATTTTTATAAATTTTATTTTTTTAAATTTTTAAATATGTTATTTTTTTTGTATATTTACTTTTTAATTGATAAATTAAAAATTAAATAGTGTAGATAAACAATAATTAATAGTATTGAATAAATACTCATACTAATTCAAAACAATTTAGAAAATATTGTAGGTAATAAATAAATAATTTTTATTTTTTATTTTATATTTTTTTTTTTTTTATTTTTTTTTTTGATTACTTTGATGCAATAGTTTTTATAAATAAAAACCTTGCATTTCATTCATATTATAGGAGGCAAAATACTACCAGGGAAAGGTTACCACTACATCACAATGATTTATGAAATTATTATAAAAAACTCTAAAGATATCCCAATTTTTCAAGAACCCATAAAAAATTGTGAGATTATAATGAAAAACAAACCTTTTTTTATAAAATTCCCATTAGAGATATTCCAATTTTTCAAGAACGCATAAAAATAAATTTTTAAAAAAATATAAATTAAGTGATTCCAACCATAATTTTCAAATTCAAAGAAAAACATAGATTTTTTGCCCACACCGAAAAATTATTTTGTAATATTTATTTTTTTTTAAACAATATTTTTTTTTTTTCAAAATTCCTTTTTCTTCATATCCTTTATAATACTAAATGAAATAAATAAATACAATGAAATTATTTATATTATTTTTTTTTATCTTTTTTAATTTTTTAGTAATTGAAGGTATAAATTTTAAAAAAAAAAATATGGTTATTTAATTTCTAAAAGAAATTTTTTTAATTTTTTTATTTAATTTTTAAATATTAGGGACAAGTGTATTAAAATCAAATATTGTTGAAAAGAATAATATAAATACATTGGGTGTTGAATATAGTTATGCAATTGGTGATATAGAGTTATCAGATGAATTATACTATTATGATTGGGTATCATGTCCAAAGTTTACCTGTCCATCTACAACTAACGATACTCTATTAAAAGATTGTACATGTGATTTTACAGATAAAGATAATTGTCCCAAACAGATTGGTACTAATTGTGATAAATGTCCAGATAATTTTTGTAATGATGATTGGGAAGTACTTAATAAAACAAATTATGTATATAATTTTTCAATCAATAAAACTACTGAATTTAGATATAAACCAAAGGAAAAAGTTTGTATGGGTCTATCATTGAAAATTAATTCTCATGATGGTTATGGTTTAGTCTTAGGTGGTAACAATGAAGTTGAAAAATTTAGAATTTACGGACAAAAAAATATTCTTTTGCAATTTTGCCCAATGGACTTAGATCCCTTTAGTAAAAGTAAATATTAATTTATATTTTCAAAAATATAAATTTCTTCTTTTATAATTACTAATTTTTTTTAGATATTTGGACAACGGATACCTACTTTTTTGATATTATTCCACTTTCTAAAACCTATAATTTTTCTTTAATTTTATATTCAATTGAAATCGACAATGTATTAGACCCAGGTTATGGGTGTAACGAAAATGAAACACACCCAGGAATAGGAGAAATTTTTTGTTTAAAATTAAATAATAATACTATATCAAGTGGTATTAAAAATTATTTTTTAGATATTTTTAATTCAGACTTTTATTATTTTAATGCCCCAGCTTTACCTTCATCTCCTCAATTATACATATCTAAAAATTCAACAAACAAATTCCCAACATCAGAAAATTGTGATTGGAGATCCATCGAAGAAAGTATATAATACATAAAAAACATTCCTAATACCCAAATTATTATTTTATTAATAATATTTTTAATTATTTTAATTTTTTTTCAGCTGATAATAGTTTAATGTTATATTTAGAACCAATTAATAGTACCCACCCTTTAAGAATTTATATTACTGTGTTTCCATTGGATATATTTTCATATCCTTTTTCTATTCAGAATCAAGGGAATAAATATCTACATCGTGTTTCTGAACTATCTCCTCAATCAGGTTATATAACTTTAAAAGGTTCATCCAAATTAGTGTTACCAAATGGTATTAAATATTTTACCCCATCTATTTTATCAGATATTACAAAAACAGCATTTTCACCGTTATACCCATCAAAATTTTTAAATCCCATTTGGACACCATCCAATGTAATTTTTGGTGATTTTTATGAATCAATTAAATTACTGGTACCTCCCTTTAATGAATTTAAACCAAATTCTTATCAGTTTTCATTTATACTTTCAGAAAAAAATATTGATATTTATTATAAATATCAAGATTTCAAAGTAATTAAAAATTCAACTTTAATTTTAGATTCCACTTTATACAATAAAGATGGAAAGGTATGTTTTTTTGTGTGCTTCACAACCCTAAAATTTTTTTTTTTTTACACAATTTATTAATTTTTTTTTTTTTTTTAGCTAATTGAATTAAGTATAAAGTTTGATCAAGTTTATTCAAGTTTAGAATGTGATGCTAATGAATTTAAATTAGTTACTCGATATATAAATGATATCAAAAAAAAATTACTAGAAACAAATGATATTGATGAATCAACAAATTTAAGATTCAATCTAGATTATTTACATTCAACTGATTTTTGGATAAAGTGCAGAGATAAAGTTAATAGTTACTTTATTAACCAACCTCAACCAGAACAAATATTGGTTAAAAATTGTATACATTCACCAAGTGATCCAGAGTTTGCAACCAACCCATGCTGTAGCCCAAATCAATCATATTATCAATGCTGTAATCCTACACCAATTAATGTAACATATATAACGCCTATTGATAAAAATAATCATTTGATCGGTGAAGAATGTTTAAGTCCTGAATGTACAAAATCTGTTTTAAATGAATACGAAACGACCCTATGGATGGATAGGGTTGATATATGCAGTTCTTCACAATTTTCGATTTTAAATATTGGCTTTTCCACAACAAATAAAATTAGAATATGTAAGAATGTTATATACTCGCCTATTTGTTCAAAAGATTCGGATTGTAAAGAATATGGTAAAATAAAGAAATGTAATTTGTATACTAGAAAATGTATAGCCGATTTCGAAAGCATTGATAAAAGCTACATCAAATGTGTTTTGGAAAAATTGTCAATTTCATCTCTTTTTTATCTTACAAATTCGACATCTTTTAATAGTGATACAATCGATACTTTATATAATAATCATTTATCCTCAGATTGTGTAGGTAGTATATCAATTATGGATCGTTCGACATACTCATTTTATTCACCCAACTACAAAAATAGATGTAATAAAAATTCTAATTGTCTGGATTATTCTTGTTTACTAACACATGACATTTGTTTTGATGTTTTAACTGGAATGTCTTTTCATAAAACTTCAAGTGACCATTGTGACAATTATGGTTTTTGTAGAAGCTTACCCTGCACCAATTCTTTAGAATGTAAAACACAATGTAATGAGGCACCATCTTCTTTTTGTGGTTATTGTACTGATGAAAATCTTACTCAATGTCATAATTTAAATAGTATTACAAACAAAAACGAATGCGAAACTCATAGTTCAATATGTTTATTACCCAATGGTGCAATTTTAACAGGAAAAACTGAAAAGGAATGTACTGAAACTTATGGAGAGTGTTCACATAATAATTGTGGCGATATTTCTTGCACCTCTATTTTCGATGGGGTTGATTCTGGGTGCTTCGTAAATTTTCCAAAGGAAATATGCTTGCTAGCCAATGGTACATTTTTGGGCTCAGAATTCTATACAATCTGCTTACTTAACTTAGACCAAGTAAATTGTAAAAAAATTGGTTTAGATTGGATAGATTGTGGTTCAAAATCAGTTGGAGAGTGTGGTGGAAGTTATAATTTTCCACTTGTATGCACTGAAATGTACTCTGGCAAGTGTAACAAATCTCAATGTGAGTCTATAGCTGGTGAATGTTCTGATAAATATTTCTTTTCACCAAATTCTAATCCTTATTATCCAAGTGGTTTGGGTAAATGTGTTCATAAACACTCGGAAATAAGAAATTCTATTCAATGCGATTATTATGAAAATGATTCACCAGAAGGGTGTTACTATTATGAACCAATATATTTTAGAAAAGAAATATGTGAAGCAAATATTGGTTATAAATGGTGGACCCCAGCTTTAACAAAAGAGGAATGTATTTCAAAATATGGTTGTCTCACTATGTTAGACCCAAGTTTAATTGTACCACAATTTAATATAAAATTTAATGAAATGAACAAAGAAATGTGCAAGGGATGTGTTAATTCTTTTAATGAATGGATGCCAAAGTATTATTGGACTGCAGGAACATGGCATCCAGGTGTTTACGTTAAACCAAAATGGATCAATAACCAATATATTTCAAATATAAAAAACCCTAATACATTTAATTATCAATTGTTTTATGAATCAGTTGAAAAAACTATCAAAAATCAAAAAATAGAAATTTATCGTACCCAATCCATTTGCAGAAATGAAAGAGCTCAGTTATCAATCGAACAAGTAATGTGTAGCTGTATTGAAAACAATGATTTATCCCAAGGTAATGCCTCACAATGTTTCCAATCATCAGGGGCACCTTTGATTTTTCAATCAAATATATGTAATAGTATAAGATATGAAACCACATTTGTTTTCGGAAAAGTTATATTCGATGGAAATAATATTAATCAAACATGCCAACCTATAGTCGTATCTTTAGTTAGTAAACAAGGGTATATATTATCAATTCCTGAATCTTTAGCATCCAATTTTGTATCTTATAAAAAACCACCAAGTTTTTCTCTTTTAAATTCTAAAAATGCTACCATTGGTTATTTGTTGAGCGATGGTATTAAAATTCAATCGAGTGAAGGTATTGACCAAGTGGAGATTTGTTTTGTTAAATCAATGTTGGGAAATAGCCATGATGATTTTCCAGTAATGGATGTTGCTCTTCAAATTAATAATCAAACATCACCTCTACCATTAGAATTCCCAAGTGGCAATATTAATAGTACGGATAATAATTATATTTGTTTTAATGTGCCTAATGTTCCAAAAGGTGATTCAACTTACTTTTTAATTTCTCGTATAAATGATAAAGATTGGAAAACTAAAACAAAAGAAATTTTCGATAAAGAAACTAAGGTTTTGATGTATATATTAGCTGTTATATTTTTATTGGTTTCTTTATTTGGTTTATACGAAATTATAACTATAATCATATTTTATTTTAAAAAAATTATAATACAATTCCAATTAATTCAATCATTAATTATAATTATAACATTATTTATTTTAATTAGAACAATATATTTCTTTTTATTAGCTAATGGTAAATATATAAATTTTATATTAAGAAAAAAAACGAGAACTAAAATTATTATTTTTTTATTTTTAAAACAAGGTAAACTTCAAGATAACCCTGTTTTAGATTATATTTTAGTGGTTTTACCCACTTTTATTTATTTTACAGCATTTAGTTCATTAATTGTTTTATGGTACACAATCGTATTTTTGGTTTTAAGAAATAATAGTGGAACTGGTGTTACAAAAAAATTATATTCAATTGTTATCACTGTTAATATAATATTATATTTATTCTTTATTGCCATTGTATTGGTATTCCAATACACTCCATCTTCACCAAGGAATGATTGTGCTGGTCGTATTGTCATGGCCAATGAAGCTTCACCTTCACAAAAAGCAATTAGTTTAGCGTATGCTATTGTACAAGCGGGTCTCAGTTTGGTTATTTCGGTTGCATTTATATATTTAGGTAGAAGTCTTTATAAAACGATATCAACTAGTAAAAAAAACCTCTCGAACACTAAACACCAGAAAAAGATCTTTTTATTGTCTACAATATGCTCAGTTGGTTTCTTTCTACATTGTATATTTGTTATAGTTTTGGTTACTAATATATCATCTATGACATTTAGCTTCATAGGTTTAATTATCACCGAGGTAATTCCAGTAGTTAGTATATTGTATTGTTTTAATCCAAATGATCAAAATAACAATAATAATCATAGTAGCAAAGAGGGTATTAAAAGATATAAAAATGGTAAATATAAAGTTGGTAAATCTAAAAATACCTCTAAACTTTCTGAAAATAGTTCGGCAATTTCAAATACCACGAGTACTACAGATGAAACAACCAATTCTTCAATAATAAACATTAGTAACACATAATAAATATATTGATTAAAATAAAGGGCTTTCTCTCACATGGTTTTTTATTGTCTGTTAAAAATTTTAATTTATTATTATTACTTTCATGATTTTTAAATTTATTATATTGTCTTTTGTTTTTAATGCATATTTTAAAATTGATTTATTAAACTATCTTTATTTGTTTTAAAAAAACTTTATTTCTTTTAATTTACAATATTGATTTAATATCCATCTACTTACAATAATATTAATTATAAGTTTTTTTTTTGATTCATTATTTCATTTTGATATCTATAGTTTTTTTTATATTATAAGTAATATAAAATATTGTTTTATAAAAAAAAATTTTGAAAAATATAAAAAAAACTTTATATAAAAAAAAAAATAATGGGTATTATCTCACCACTTTCACACCCAATCCAACTTAATTCAAAGTCATTTACTTAAATAAATAAATTACCAAAAAAATTTTGTAAAACTTAAGAAAATTTTGTAAAATAAAATAAAAAAAGTTTTTTAAATTAAAAAAAAAAAAAAAAAAAAAAAAAAAAAATATTTATTTTTATTTATTTATAAATTTTGATAGATTTTTTATAAAAATTATTAAAGTCATTGTTTGTGTATTGAGTTTCTTTGTAAATGATTTCATCTAATTTTGGAAATAGTGATGGAGTTGTTGTTTTGTAAAATTCAATATAAGTTTTATTTTATTAATAAAAAAATCTACCAATTGTACCATCTGGATAAATAAAAGGATATTTAATGAATATAAAAATTGTTATTAAATTTATAAATATAAAATAGAGAATATCTATTAAAATTAAAAATTTAATTTTACTATTATCCAAACTATTTTTTGTTTTATCTTTTAATTTTTTTGTTATTTGATTATTTAAATAATGAAATTGGTTGAATTGGAAAAAGAAAAATGGGACTATATAATATCTTGGTTCAACAAGCGGACTAAAAATTTAAAAAAAAAAAGTAAGTTAACATATTATTTTATAAATTTATTATAAAAAACAATTATTTACCTTGGTAATAAAACTAAACAAGTTGAAATAAAATAAAATAAACACCAAAGTTTTGTTTTATTTTCTCTTAAAACTTTCCAAATAAACCAACAGCTATAAATATAAAGTGGAATTGGTACATATTTTGCAAATTCGTATCTATTAAAAAATCTATTCCAAATATAAAATGTATAATGTCTATTATCTGATAATAAAAATAAATGTGTATATGTAAATTTATAAATTGATAAAATTATTAAAATTATTATTGGTAATATAAAAATATTTAATGATAAAATAAATTTAATTGGATCATAAATAAAATTATTATTATTATTATTATTATTATTATTATTATTATTATTATTATTATTATTATTATTATTATTATTATTATTATTATTATTATTATTATTATTATTATTATTATTATTATTATTATTACTATTATTATTATTATTATTTAATCTTTTTAAAAGTGATGAAATAATTATTGATGGGAATGAAAATAATAATGTAAAAGTTGAAAAATAATATAGTTGTGGTATGTGAAGTGATGATTCATGATTACTTTTATCGCCTACAACAATTCCTTTATTAATTAAAAGGAATAAAACAAATAAAATACCAACCAAAATAAAACCAAAAAATTTAGAAATTAAAACTTTAATATTTTTTAAACAAAAAATAATAAAATTTATAATTTCTTTAAAAATTGATTCTTCTTTTTGGCTTTTTGTTTTATTTGTTTCATAAAAATCCAAAATATTTATTATTGTAATAAAAAATACCCAAATAATATTTGTTTGTCTTATTAAGATACCTAAAAATCCAAACTTATAAAAAGAAAAATATTAAATTAATATCTAGGTTAATAAATCTATAATATTTTAGAAATATCTTACCAAAGATGATAATTTAAATTTATACTTTAACGAAAATAATAGAGTTAAAAATATTGATAAAGTAGAGACAACATCGGTG
>NW_003519964.1:0-10972 GCF_000190715.1 Dictyostelium purpureum | reverse complement strand
GAAGAAACCACATAAATAATAATGTGTTTTAATAGAACAATTATTTTTTTTATTTTTTTTATTTTTATTTTTTTTTTCAAAAGTGTTTTATTTTTATTTTTTTTATTTTTATTTTTAATACAAAACAAATAATAATAATAAAAGTTTAGTAAATAATGTTTTTTAATTATTTCATACATTAAAAATAATAACAACACAAAAACAACATATTTTCATTTCTCAATAAAATATTAATTTTTATATTTTTTTTATTTTCCACATTTTACATTTAAAAAAATTAATTTATTTTTAAATATATTTATTTTATTTATTTATTTATTTATTTATTTTAGTTTCAGATTTTATTAAAGTTCGATGTAAATATTAAATTGGTTTTTGTGTTTTTATTTTTATTTTTTTTTTTATTTTGTTGTTGTATTCGGTTTTTGTTGGTTTTTTTTCATTTTTAAATCTACATTATAGATTTTTCATTCGACATTATAGATCGAGTTCAAATATACACACAATTTCAATGTTTGTTGTTTTTAATTTTAATTAAATTAAAAATTTAAATAATATAATATAATTCTATTTTAAGAAATATTGTCTTAATTAAAATAAAAAAAAATAATTTAATTTAATTTAAAATTAAATTAATAAACAATAATTAAAAAAAATAAAATATAATTACAACTCATCATTTTTTTTTTATTTTATTTTTTTAAATTTTTATTTTTCCAATGCCATAGCACCAAAGGATAGCACCTAATAATAATAATAATAATAATAATAATAATAATAATAATAATAATAATAATAATAAAAAATATAATAAATTTTATTATTATCAGACAATAACAATAAAAATATAACAATATTATAGTAACACACAGCAGAAACAATCTTAAATATTTTTAAAATAATTATTATTTTAATTTTTTAATTATTTTAAAATTTAAAAATTAAATTTTAATTTACTATGTGTTTTTAAAAGTAAATTTCTTATAATATTAGTAATAGTATTATTAAAAATAAAATAATAATAAAAAGAATAATAAAAAATAATTTATAAAAAAAAAATTTAAAATTAAAATTTAATTTTCTTTTTTTTTTTTTATAGTTTTTTTAAAACTTACTTAAATAGTAATAACACACCACACACATACCTTTTTTTAAATATAAATAAATTCCTAAAAATTAGTACTCTTTTTATTTCCTTTTTAAAATTGTTTATTGATTTCTATTATATATTGTGTGTAAATTGTTTTCACTATTATTTTTTTTTTTTTTTTTTTTTTTTTAAATTATTATACACATTGCTACTTCATACAACCACACATATAAAACACACATATAATAAAAACCCCCCCAAAACACAAAAACAGTTTTTCGATAAAATAAATCAACAAATTATTAAATAAGTAACAATATCAGTTATATAATTAAAAAAAAAAAAAGATAATGCTGGATGTAGTAGCTTATAAATAATAATAATAATAAAAGTATATATATCTAAAGATATTACTTTACATTTTAAATAAACACCCATGTTTTCATTACCAAATAACTATTATTCTAAAAATCTATTTTTATTACTATATTTTAAAAAAGTAAAAACTTTATTATCTATATTAAAAAAAAAAACAATTATATTTTGGTTCTATATAAAATTATCATCTTTTTATTTTTTATTTTATTTTATTTTTTCTATTTTGTTTAATATAAATAAATTCAAGAAAATATTTTAAAAAAAACCAACTCTTTATTAATTTAAATATTATTTTTTAGAGAATAGAATAGTAGTAAGAAGTTAGCTAGAAGTAGTAATATTTAGAGTAATAATAAATAAACCATTTTTTACAACATTTAATTTAAAGAAAATAATTTACAATATCCAATATATATATAAGTTTTATAATGTCAGAAGTAGAGCAACAACAACAACAAAAAGAAAAAGAAAAAGAAAAAGAAAAATTTAGTTTAAGAAATATTTTTAGACATAAAAAAGAAGATTCAGATGGTTCTAGTAAAAGAAAATCAAAGAATTTATCAAATAGAAGATCACAAAGTTTAGAAAATATCGATATTCCAATTGATAGTAATCCAAGTTCACCAAAAACAACAGCAAATATTGATACAACTACTTATAGTGCACCAAGTTCACATCCATCATCAAGTGATGGTAGTCTTGCCAGAGGAATCTCTTTAGAACGTAGTAATAGTAGTAATAGTGTAGCAAGTGCTCCAACTCCATCACCATTATCTGCACCATCATCAGCCACACCAACACCAGTTTTATTAAGTGCTACACCAGTTGACGTTGTTTCACCAGTCAGCATTACCTCCGCTACTACCGAAACCGATACTGCTACTACAACTACCACAACTACTTCAACTCCATCCTCACCATCAACTCCATCCTCATCATCAACTACTCCACCATCAACCATCCAAGTTATCGATAATTCTGTTCCAAATAGCGTAGCTACTGAAGTTCAAGTCATTGGTAGTAATAAATCTTCACCACAAGGAGCCGACTCATTATTAGATACAAACAACAGAAGAAGTTGGTCCGAACAATTAGATAGCGATAAAGAAAATTTTGTTAACGATTTAAATGAAACCTCAGTACTTTCACATCCATCATTCTGCGAACCATCACGTGTAAAGAGAATCAGAGTCCAAAATGTTACAATTATTTATAATCCAATGAGTGGTAGTAAAATTGGTGAAAAGATTATGCACGAAGCCAAGAAATATTTTGAAGTACATGGTATTAAAGTTCATGTCATTCCAACCGAATATAAAGGCCACGCTGAAGTTCTTTGCCGTACTTTGGATGTTGAAGGTGTCGATGTTATTTGTTTAGTTGGTGGTGACGGTACAATCCACGAAGCTGTTAATGGTATTATGAAAAGAGATCCAGAATCAAGAGAACGTTTTGTTATGGCCTGTCTTCCAGCCGGTACTGGTAATTCATTTGTTTTAGAACTCCAAGGTAAACTTTCAATTAAACATGTTTGTGAACGTGTTGTTAACGGTTTAACAGTTCCAATCGATATTGCTAAAGTTACAATCGTTGGTAAAAATAAAATCTCTGCAGAGTGCAATAAAAGAAGATTAGAATACGATACATTAAAAAAGAAATTTGCTCATGTCAATTTAGATTCACCAACTCTTTCCTCCTCTCAAGAAGCCGGTAGACGTTCAATTCAAGCATATAGACAAATTCGTCCAGATGCCTTAATGGAGTATGGTTCAAATTTACATAATCAATCAAACGACGATGAATCAACTGACGACTCTTCACCAGAACCAATTTATTGTTTCAATTCTCTTCATTGGGGTTTGGGTTCAAAAGTTAATATCACTGCCGAAAAGATGAGATGGATGGGTAAGGCTGTTCGTTATACAACTGCTGCTCTTCTTGAGCTTTGCAGAGGTGAAAAGATCTTAGCTCGTATCGAATACGAAGATGCCAATGGTGAAATTACAGCTTTAGAAGATGAATTTTGTTTAGCCATCGTCAATAATATTCAAGGTGCCGCTAAAGGTATGAAAATGGCACCAAAAGCTAAACTCAATGACGGTCTTATCGATTTAATCCTCATCAAATCACATAAAACTTTCGATTTAATGAGTGTTTTCACCAAAGTTTACGATGGTACCCACACCGAATTAGATTATGTAATTTATAAACAAGTAAAGAGATTCAGTATCACTCCATTCAAAAAAGATAAAGAAAGAAAGAAGAGATTAAGAAAAGAAAAGAAAAGAATCAAGGCTGCTATTAAGGCTGGTCGTGAACATGCTAAAAATCCATTAGAAATTTTAAAAACCGAATGCAATACAATTTTATCCGAATTAGAAGATCAAATCGATGAAGAAATTATTGATATCGATGGTGAATTAAAAGGTCAAACTCCATTCGTTTGCGAAATGATCCCAAGATCTGTTAGGGTTGTAGTATAATTTTTTTATAATAATAATATATATAAACTTATTGAAGAAATATATAAAAAAAGAAAAAATAATTTTTTTTTTTTTTTAATTATTTCTCCATATCTTTTTTTTTTTCTAAAAATTTTAAAAAAAAAATAACAAAAAAAAAAAATAACAAACTATTAAAAAATAATAGAATCAATAATAATAATAATATAAAAAATAATAATATTTGATATCAAATTAATTATTCAAAATAATAATTAATTATTTTATAAAATATATTTTAATAAAAAACAAACTTGTAAATATTTTTTTTTAAATCCAAAAAAACTATAAATTTTCTTTATTTTTCTTTTCTTTATCCTAAAAAATTATTTTCTTAACATTTATTATAGATTCTATATTCATTAATTTATATATACACCTATTGACAAAAAAAATAAATAATTTTTTATAGCTTTAAAGAAATATTCTTTTATTTATTGTTTATTTTTTTGAATCTTTAAACTGATATCGATGTGTGGTACGCCTTGAGTTAAATTACCCATTGAAATGATATCAATAGTGCTGATTGCATATTGTTGAATGGTTTGTACTGTAATACCTCCACTGGCTTCAATTTTAATATGTGGATAGTGTTGTTTTAAGTATGTGCTAACTGTATTTAAATTTTGTGGGTTAAAGTTATCTAGCATTACAATATCGGCACCTGCTTCGATGGCTTCGATGGCTTCATCTTGATTTCTACATTCAACTTCGATTTTTAAAGAGAACCCACCAACGGAATGTGCATTCTTAACAGCTTGTGTAATGTTACCGCATGCCCAAATATGATTATCTTTTAACATAATCATACTGGATAAGTCCATTCTATGTGTATCTAAACCTGCTACTAGTAATGCTAATTTCTCTACTAATCTAAATCCTGGAGTTGTCTTTCTAGTACCTGCAACTTTACCTTTCCAATCAACATTATCTACTAATTTTTTTATAGCGCTTGCTTGGGTGGTTACAGCACACGATCTTGATAATATGTTCAATGACAAACGTTCACCTATTAATATATTTCTACATGGACCTTCAACAATTGCTAACAATTGTGGTTTACCATCGGCCATAGTAAATGGTTCACCATCTTTAATGAACCATTTAACACTACATCCTAATTGTCTAAATATTTCATCAAAGAAGACCTTGCCTGAGAATACACCAGTTTGCTTACCTAATAAATGTGCAGTCTTTATATCGCTTCCAACAATAACACCGCCATAGTCAAATGATGGTATATCTTCTTCTAACCATTCTTTAATTAATTTTTCAATTTTATTATTTGGTATTAATAATGATAGTTCCATAGTTTATGTTATATATATTTATTTATTAATTAATAGTTTTAAGAAAAAAAAAATAAAAAAATAAAAAAAAAAATAAAATATTAATTTAAAAATTTTTTAAATTTAAAAAATTAAAAAATAATTAAAAAATAATTTTTTGAAAAGATATTTAAATCATATCGTGTGTGAATGATTGTGGTGATAATTCTAATTCATAAATATTTTTCATATTCAATTTAATAGATTTTCCTTTTTTTATATATAAAGGAAAATTCTTTATTTTTTTCCATTATGGACGGAGAACTCGAAAGATTTTTTTTTTTTTTTTAATATTTTATATTTTATATTTTTTATTTTTTATTTTTATTTTTTATTATTTTCACATTTTTTTTATAATTTATTTTACGTTATATTAGTAATAATTATTTCTATTCATAAATATATGTAAAGATTTGTTATGAATGGTTTTTTTTTATATTTCACCAATAATTTTAATTTAAATAATTTTATTTTAAAAAAATCATTCGAAACCATATTAATTATTATCTTATTTTGGTTGTATATACATATATAATTATTTCAATATAAATATACCAACTTAATATATGTTTATTTATTAAAATCTAGTTAGCATTGTTTATAAATAGAAATAGATCTAAATAAATAAATAAAACCCCAAAAAAAAAACTAATTATAGATATTTAGTATTTGGTATAACTCCTAATTTCATTTTTATTTTGCAACAAACAATGTATATATAAATATATATTTAATTGGCATTACAGTGGATACAATGTTTTCAATTATTGTACTTTTATATGTATCTGTTTTCTATTTTTTTATTTATTATTTTTTTGTGTGCTCTTATTTGATATCAATATATCATTAAAATTAAAAATAATTAAAAAATGTAAAAGATTTATTGATAACTACTAAAAATAATGCGTTTCTTTATATAAAAAACAAATAATAACAAATTATATAATAGTTTATTGTTATAATAATATGTTTTATTATAATAAATAAAAGGAGAACTCCCTTTATACTTGTACAAAACCCAACAACATTACAAAAAGACTAAAGATATTTTATTATAAACCTTATAATAATTGAGATATTTTTAAAACAATATTAATTTTGTAATTCTCTTTGTAATAAATTATAAATTTGAAAAAACATTTAAGTTTTTTACTCTTATTTTTCATTTTTATTTAAATTAATTATACATTTTTTAAAAAAAAAGAAAACTATAAATACTTGTTTCAATTTTATAAAGCATATATTATTTATATACATATTTATCAATTTAAATTTTAAATTATTAACCCCATTATTTACTTGCTAAATTTTAGAAAAAAAAATAAAGTAAACAAGTATTCATCTAACACTAAACACACATACAAAAAACCACCTCTAAAAAACTAAACACAAATATTATTTAAATTCCACACTACCACAACAACTACCACATCCATGTACTTTAAAAATATTGACATATATAGTAAAAAAATAAAATAACATAATCAGTAAATAATTATAATAATTTATATTATTTAAATAATTTTTTAATAAATATATTAGTTTTTAAATTTAAAAATATCTTTCTTTTTTTATACATCATTTGTTTTCAATTTTAATATTTAAATTATTTTTAAAAAATTTAAATAAAATCATTTAACCACCATTATATTTTTATAATCATTTACTAATATTATTTATACCCAATATATATTAGATTTTTATTTTAGATTTTACTGATTTCTATATTTGTTGTGGTTTAAAGAAAAAAAAAATTTAAAAATGAAATTTATTATATCAATTACAATACTATTGCTCCTTTTAAATTTATATAATTGTGAAGTTTGTATTAATATAATCTATTAAATCATTTTTATTTTCCAAAAAATTAATTTTTTTTTTTTAATTTGAAATTCAATTACATAATTTTAAACTATTTAGCCTTTAATTTTGACAAGAATAGGTGGATTAAATAATGAATATAGAAGTTTAGAAATTGACTCCCTCACTGGTTATTTTTTCAACCAAGCAAATCATAAAGGAAAACTTTCACCAGACGAATTAAAAGTTATTCAAAATATATTGGATAATGAGTCTTTTAAAGCTTTAAAACCAAAATATTTAAATCCAATGGATGTGATGACCTCATACAGATACACCATTTCATACCAAAAGAAAAGTGTTGGAACCACCATCGACATCACCACAGATTATCCAAAATTCCTAGACCCATTATTCACAATTTTTGAACTTTATTCATCATAAATATTTTTTATAAAAAAAAAAAAAATAATATAAAAAAATAAAACCAACAATAATTTATTTTATTAATTTATATATTTTAAATTAATTAATTAAATTATTTTAAAATTAAAAAAATAATAGTTTTTTCATTTATTATTAAAATTAATATTGATAGACTGTTCCTGGTCTTGTGCTTAAATAGTTTTGAACTCCACTATTAGACTCAAAGTGATTTTTTAATCTTTGTAAATTTGAAAATTTACTAATTTCATTACCATAACCCAAATAGACAAAATAATCATATGCAACATAAACATATACGTCTGCTAAGGTAATATTATCACCTACAATATATTTGTTTTTTGATAAAATCTGATCAAAGGCACCAAAAACACGAGGTATTTGAATTTCTATAATCTTTTCTTTGCTTATTTCCTTTAATTATTATAAAAAAAATATATTAATAATTATTATATTATTTTAATTCATTAAAAAAAAAACTTACTCCTTTTGCTGCTCTTATTGCTTGTACAACTAAATCACTATGGACCGAAGCTAATGTTTCATCAATTATAGCTTCTTCTTGTGGAGAGTTGCCAATAAAATTATTTTGTTTTGCAATAAATTTGCAAATTGCAGTTGTTTGGGTTAGTTTAAAACCATCTTCTAATAATAACATTGGTACCTGTCCAAATTTTAAATTTTCATTTCTAAATTCTTCATTTAAAATGGTATCAACATGGATATTTTCATAATCAATATTAAGATATGCAAATAAAACACGAGGAAATTGACCTAATGCTCTAACACTAAAATAATATAATTTTGGTTTTGAATTCATTTTTTATTTGCTAAATAAATGTTTAAAATTAATACAATTTTAGTTAATATGTATAGTCTTTTTAATAAGTTTAATAATTTTTTTTTAAAAAATAAATAAAAATAAATAAAAAAAAAAATTTTATTTCTATATTTTATTAATATTTCCTTTACAATTAGTAATTTACAATATTATATTTATTTTATTTTATTTTATTTTATTTTATTTTATTTTAAGAGATTACAGTTGATCCTATAGATTTTGAAATAATATTTCTATTTTTTTTTTTTTTTTATATTTACAAATAATTAATATATATATTTTATATTATTTAAAAAAAAGGTTAAAATTAATTTTCTTTTTTTTTTACGTTGTGATTCTGTAATTGGATGTTATAAATTATTTCTTTTTTTTTTTTTTTAAAAATTATTATTATTGCTATTATTTTTAAAATGATATTGGGTTGTTTTTTATAAATTCTGAAACTTCTTTATTTGATTCAAAGTGTTGTTTTAAAGCGTCCAGGTGAGGGAATTTACCATAAAAATCTTGAGCAAAGCCATCAAAGAACTTAATATAGTCATATAAAATATATAAATAAAGATCGGCAATTGTATAGTCATCACCACCGGCAATATAGGTTGATTTTGAAAGGGTTTTTTCGAAGCAAAGGAAATAGGTGCTAATTATAATTTTGATTTTTTCATTCTGTAAATTAAAAAAATAAAAAATTAATATTTAAAAAATTAACACGCATTTATAATGGCGGGTGATTATTTACAATTGTTTTTGACTTTATATTTGGTAAGACTATTTCTTCGATTATTTCTAAAATTTCTTCGATAATTTCATCGACTATTGCACTTTCTTGTAATGATTTTCCAGAGAAATTATAATTATTTGAAATGTATCTTGAAATTACAGCTGATTTTGCTAAAAAATAATCACCAGTATCTTTGATTGGGAATTGGTCGTATGACTGTAGTTTATTTAAAACCAAGTGATCAATTTCACTAATTTGGTTAATTTCGTGCTTTATACCTAAATATGATAATAATATTTTGAAAATATAAAAATTATTATAATAATTTAAATAATTATCATCATATATCATATTTGATGGTGCGTTGATATTGATTGTTGTTGTTGATGGGTGGCTACTGGTTTCTGTTAAACTTGACATTTTTCTTTTATTTTATTTTTATTATTATTATAAAATTATTTTTTTGTTTCTAAAAATAAAACTTTTATATTAATAAAAATTGTTTATGATTTGATTATTTTAAAAACAATAACAACAATAAAGAAAAATAAAAAATATTTTATTTTTAATTTTTATTTTTTTATAGAATTTAAAAATAGTAGAAGTGGGTGTTTATATTAATAATTATAATAAATAAATAAATAAATAAATAAATTTAAATAAATAATTAACTAGTTTAAAAATATAAAAATAATTGGATATTATTAAAAATGGGGGTAAGTGGTATTATGAACAAACAAAACTATATTTTATAAAATTAAATAAATATGGCACACACACTCCACACAAAAAATACACAAAACAATAACAATAAAATAATAAATAAAAATTTTTATACTATTAATAATTTTGATTAATAATATTTGATAATAAAATTATTTTTTTTATATAAGTGTGCAAAAAGTATGATATTGTGATAGTGTATAGTTTTGAGTGTGATATTATTATTTAATAATAATAATAATAAAAATAAAGTTATGTTTTGTTTTTATTTTAAAAATAAATAAATAAATAAAAAAAATAAAAAAAATAAAAAAAAAAAAAAGATTTAATTGTTTGTTTTTCTTTTGAAAACATAAATAAATTATTATACTTTTTTATTATTATAGTAATACGATTATTTAATGAAGGATTGTCAAGATAGAAAGATAGATGGGATGGATGATTATTATTTAAATTTTATAAAGAAAATAAAAAATACAATAATGATATAAGTTTTTGATTTTTTATTTTTTTTTTATTTGGATTTCATAAATATGAGTTTTATTTGTGTGTGAGTGTGAATATATGTGTTGTGGGGTGAATGAGGGTGTACATATGGAAATAAACATATTTCCTCACTCTAACACCCTATATATGTAAATTATTATTTTCAAAAGAAAATAAATATTGTTTTAATTGTAGTAATGTGGAAGAGTGTGTTATTGTTATATTTTTAAATTCTGGTTGTTATTGTTTTTTTAAAATAAAAATAAAAATAATTACATTTAGATGGTAAAAAGAATATTAAATATTTTAGTGGGTTCACAAACACTAGAATATGTAAAAAAAACAAAAATAATACCAACTATTATTTTATATGCTGAAGTAGAAAGTGGTTGTGTTTGGATTGATAGAAATTTCAGTCTTTTTCTATTAATTATTATAATTTTAAAATAATATATTATTAATATAAAAATATTATTTTAAAACACAAATAAAATTTAAAAAGATAATTATTTAAAAAAAAATATATGTGATATTTAAATGTATTTTATGATTTTTATATAAAAAAAAGTTTTTTGATTTTTTATTTTGATACTATTAGTATTAATGATAAACAATAATAATTATAAAAAAAAAATAATGAATCGATTAAATGAAATTTAA
>NW_003519963.1:6443-11081 GCF_000190715.1 Dictyostelium purpureum | reverse complement strand
TATTCATGGTCATATGAAGGGTTTGTAGTTATTTTTATTTTCTTTTTAAAGTTCTATTATATTAATATTGTATTTTTTTAAAATAGTTCCAAATTATATTATGGAGTTTGTAGATACAGAGCAATTTCAAAGATTAAGAGATTTAAAACAAGTTGGTACAACAAATTTTGTATTTCCATGTGCTAACCATACAAGATTTGAACATAGTTTAGGTGTCAGTCATTTGGCAGGTAAATATATAGACAAAATTAAAGCAACCCAACCAGAATTAGAAATTACAGAGGATGAGCAAAAATTTGTTAGAATTGCAGGTTTATGCCACGATTTAGGTCATGGCCCATTTAGCCATGCTTTTGAATCCTGGGCCGAATCTACTGGTAAGCATTTTCACCATGAAGAAATGTCAATTAAAATGTTAGATTGGATTATCGAGGATCAAGGTTTAGATTATAGCACTGATGATATTAAATATATTTCAAGATTAATTAGAGGAAAAGATAGACCAAAGTAGGTATATTAAATTATATTATTATATTCTTTTTATCATTTATTAATTTATTATAAAATTTTTTAGGGAAAGAGCGTTCATTTATGATATCGTAGCAAATGACAGAAATAGTGTCGATGTTGATAAATTTGATTATATATCAAGAGATTCATACTTTTTAGGTAGATCAGTTGTGTGTGATTTCACTAGACTCATGGAGTTTAGTAGAGTTATTGATGACGAAATTTGCTTTTTAAGTAAAGAGATTTATAATCTATATGAATTATTTCATACAAGATATAGTTTACATAAATTGGTTTATACTCACAAAGTTGGTAAATCAGTATGTATTAAATTTATTTTTATTATTATTATTATTATTTTATTATTTTTAATACTTACAAAAATTATTATTTCATTATAGATCGAATTTATGATTTCAGATGCATTTAGCGAAGCAGATTCATTTTTAAAGATTTCAGACCAATTGGATGATCCAAAAGAATTTATTAATCTTAGTGATTCATTATTAAAGCGTATTGAAACTTCGAAAGAACCAGAATTACAAAAGAGTAGAGCTATTATTAAGAATATTAGAAATAGAAATCTTTACAAATTTGTTGATGAAATTATTGTACACAGCCAACAAATTAAATGGGATTCAGATAAATCATTGGCCAAAGAGATTTCTAACCAAGGTAAAGATATCTTGGAGAGTGACCTTATTGTTCAAAATTTAAAATTAAACTATGCATTAAAGGATAAAGATCCAGTACAGTCAACCCATTTCTACACTCGTTACGATAACACAAAAAAATTCAATATTAAAAAAGATGAAGCCTCTCAACTTATTCCATCAAAATTCCAAGAGGAAAGAATTAGAATTTTTTGCAAAAATAAAGATAAGTTTGAAGAAATTCAAGCTGCTTTCAGAAAGGTGCTAGCAAATTATGAAATAGAACCTAATCCAAGCTTTACCGCCTCGCCATATAAAAATAAATCAAATTAAAAAAATCAAAAATCAATTTCAAATCCATTTTCAAAATCAAAATCAAAATTATTTTCAAAAAGGCGTTATCAAAAATATTGGCATCAATGCCTGGTATTAATAACAGCACAATAATAATTAATTATAGAAAGTTTTGGCCAAGGATATTGATGTATAATATAAATAAAAATAAAATAAATAAATAAATAAATAAAAATTCATGTGTAAACATAATAGTATACATGTCACATTATACCATATATAGAAACAAACATACCAATTTCATAAAAAAATATTTATATCTATATAGGATATAAATTCAATCCTAATTTTTTTTTATCATAATAGTAAATTGTAAATTTATTATTATTTTTATTTTTATTTAAAAAATAATTTAATTTTTTTTTTTTAAATTAATTATTTATTTTTATTTTTTATTTTAATTTTTTAATTTTTCATTTTTTTTTTAAAAATTATTATAAATTCATCAAATCCTTCTTCGTTCTATATTTAAACTTAACTTTTTTTTTTTTTTTAAAAAAATTATATATAATATCATTTAAAAACTATAGTTTGTTATAAAATTTTCATGTTTAATCAAAATTATTAATGTTTATGTATATATTATAAAATGTCAAACAGTCATAAATTAGTTATATTACATGGTAATTCTCATCCAGAATTGGCCAAAGAAATAGCGCATTGTTTAAATACAACTTGTGGAGATGCATTGGTTTCAAAATTTGCAAATAGTGAAACCCAGGTAATTATAAATGAATCTGTTAGAGATGTTGATTTATATATTGTTCAAGTAAGTAAAGGCATATTATTTTATAGTTATATAGATAAATATGTATTAATATTCTACATATTATTTAGCCAACATGTAACCCAAGCGTTAACGATTATTTAATGGAGTTATTGGTTATGGTTGATGGTGCTAAAAGAGCATCGTCACATAGGGTCACAGCAGTTGTACCATTCTTTGGATATGCAAGACAATCAAAAAAAGATAAATCAAGAGCTCCAATTACATGTAAATTGGTTGCAAACATGATGGAGGCTGCTGGTATTGATAGGGTTATTACAATAGATTTACAGTATATATTAAAAATTATTTAGGATTTAAAACTTATAAAAAAATTATTAATATTTTTTATTTAAAAATAAACAATAATAAAAAATAATTAAATTATAGTTCAAGCCAAATTCAAGGATTTTTCAATATACCAGTTGAAAATGTTTATTCAGAACCATTATTTGTAAAATATATAAAGAAAAAGATTAAGGATGATTTTGTAATTATTTCACCAGGTGTTGGTGGTGTAAGAAGGGCTAAAGCAATTTCAGACAAACTATCATCAGAATTAGCAATCATTCATAGACCAAATAAAGAAATGTCATTATCATTATCAGCATCATTTTCATTTGATATTGAAACCGTATTAGTTGGTGATGTTACAAACAAAGTTGCAATTATAATTGATGACATAGCTGATACCTGTACAACATTAAGATTGGCCGCGAATGCATTAATCAAAAAGGGTGCTACCAAAGTTTATGCTTTAGTAACCCATGGTGTATTCTCAAATAATGCAATTGACATCATCAACGAATCTCCTATTACAGAATTAGTTATCACCGATTCAATTCCAAACGACCACAATAAAGCAAAATGTCCAAAATTAAAAATCATCTCGGTAGCCTCTGTATTGGCCGAAACTATGCGTAGAGCCCATCATGGAGAATCAATAAGTAATATTAGATAAAAAAAAAACAAAAAAAAAACCTTTAAAAGAGTTTAAATTCTTCTTATTTATACAACAATAACAATGGGTAGTTTAATAAATCTATTCAGTTTTTCCATTTAATCACAAATAAAAAATTTTAATTTAACATTTTTATTATTTTTTTTTTTTATTAATCACAAAACATAAATTATTTTTTTTTTTGGTTTAAACCAAATATTATAAATATCAAAAAATATATTTATATTAATTTAAAAAAAAAAAAAAAAAAAAAAATTATTTTTTGTAAAAATTTTAAAATTTTTTTTTTTTTTTTCTCTTTCATTTATAAATTTTTTACACCCCATAAATGTATGTTATATTTATTTATTTATTTAATTAATTATATAAAGATATTAATATTTTATAATTTAATTGGTTTTTAGATATTAAAAATGGCCGATCAAACTCAAGTTGACCACGAAGTTCAATTATTAAAAGAACATATCAAAAGACTTGGCACCAAAAATGCCAATAATCAATATGTAGTTAAATATGGTGTTTTATTTAATGATGATACCGTTGGTAATGTTTTCGAAGCTTTAATGGGTACCTTAAAATCAGCTAAAAGAAAGAAGATTATTACTTTTGAAGGTGAGCTCCTCTTACAACGTGTTCATGACAATGTCGATATCATCCTCTTACAAGAATAAATTAACAGTAACAATATAATAAATAATAATAATAAATAATATTGTAAAATAATCAATTATAAAGCATTCAATAAATTATTACTTTTTATGCGAAACACTTTAATTTTTTTTTTTTTATGTTTTAATTGTTTTAAAATTTCTTATTTTTGGGGAAATTAATTGGTTTTAGGATTACAGTTGTGGATATGATTATTAATTGTCAAAAGATAATAGAGAATAGAATATACGGATGATGGTGATGGTGATGATAATGATGATGGATTACCAAAGCTACCAGTATAGAGTCTGGGGGATTGGGGGTCTGCTGTTGAAGGTTGATGAGAGCAAATTATTTTGAAAATCAAAGAAAGATTTGTCGTGGAATGGAGAAGAATAATTAATACCATATTTATAAATATGGTATTAATTGTTCTTCCATTGAATCATCTTTAGAAAATGTGGGATTTGGTTTGGCAAATGAATAAATTGATTCCAATAAGAACTTTGTTAGTCTTATATCCAGTGTTAGAACGGTCTCTGACCATCAAATTTATAAATTTTAAATGGATAAGTTTTAATAGACCATAATATGTGAACTATTTAGTTATTATATATGTGAACATATATAATAACTATTTAGTTAATTTTTTATTTATCAAAAGCAGCCAAATAAAAAATTGGGACCGAAAAAGAAAAAAATTACATTTTTGAAAAAAAGATTTTGTTTGTATATGTTAAGTAAAC